>NW_023270454.1:7924402-7972929 GCF_011800145.1 Mirounga leonina | reverse complement strand
CTTTGGGAGGTTATTATGTCATGAGAGTGGGGCCCTCATGATGAGATTAGTGCCCTTATAAGAAGAGACAGGAGAGGGAGAGGGAGAGGGAAAGAAGAGAGAGAGAGAGAGAGAGAGAGAGAGAGAGAGATCTGCCATGTGAGGACACAGAGAAAAGGGGTCATCTACAAGCCAGGAAAACAGCCCTTAGCAACAGCCAAATCGGCCCACACCTTGATCTTGGACTTCCCAGTCTCCACAACTGTGACAGATAAATGTCTGTTGTTTAAACCACCAGTCTGTGGTATTTTGTTATAGTAGCCCAGACTGACTGAGACAGGAGGAGTTCTGTCTGAACCACTCTCAGACTTCAAACCTCCTTGTTGACACAGAGCTCATACGTCCTACAACTGGATGACAAAACCATCCACTGCACCCAAGTGCCATGTCTGAATAAATGATGGGTAAAAAACTACAGGGGGACAAATGCTCACTCTTACTGTGTTTCAATATTGCAAAATTATAATCTAACTACATAACAATATTACTCTTATAAAACCTCACATGAGACTTCTCTCAGTTCATCTCTTTGTCCAAGTATTTGAAATAAAAGGCAAATACTATACCTTGTGTATATGCATCATCCTGGCTTCCCCTGTCTGATCCAACCATCTGGATTTAAATTATTTTCACCCAAACTATTTTCTCAGTTGGGCTTTCTACCCACCATCTACCTATCCATTCCTGACCAGCATCCTCTTGGGAACTTTCCTGATATTCCCACAATATCACCAGTTTCTATGCACACAGCCTTCCAACATCTCTCAAGGAGGCTGCATCAGTCCCTTCTTTCCACCCCCAAATTCCTCTAAGACTTTCTATCTACTTCAACCCATTGCTTATTACCTGGACTAATGGTTCCATATTATGTTTTTGTTCTATTCCACGTTGAGTTTTGGACAGTATCGACCATCAGGCTTGAGTTCATGAACAAGAGAGTTGAGAATGGATGGTCATGGGTTATGAGGTCCCTGGTCCAGCACTTTAGGAAAGATGTGACGGAGTGAAAGTGTTAGAGGAGGGTCACTGTTACTCATGACTATTCTGGGACATGACTGTGGTGACAAAGGGTGGTCAGGAAGAACATCTTCCACCTTTCTCCTGTCATGACACTACTAAGGAATTTGAATTCCTGCTATGAAGATGTAGTAGCAGAAAGGGGAAGTGCAAACATCTCAGTCTCTGATTTCTTGGAAAGCTGGAGTTTTATGGCGATGTAGACTACAGAACTGGAGCAGGGAGAGTTCCTGAAGAAATGGTTTAGGTTAGATATTGCAGGTTAAGATTTCAACATATGAATTTGGGAGGATGAAAACATTCAGTCCATAGCATGCGAATCAAAAGAATCATGAGATGTGTTTCCTACTGTGGGAGGGTTTCAAAGCATGAGCACACATACACATTAGGACAGTATGACGTAGCTAATGCTATGTGCCAGAGTAGAGTCTGCTTATGCAAAGGAAGGTCTGACTCCCAAGAGCTGGAGTGGCCTCAGCCAATACCAAGTGATCCAAATGTCGTTTGAACTGAGCACCCCTTTTTTTGATCACCTCATTCCAAACAGGTCTGTCTTTGACTCTGCAATCAGAGAACAGTGTGCTCAGAGCCCGTATCCATTTAGATGGCAGAATACTGATCTCATTATGCATCTCAGAATTAAGAGTGTGATGCCCTTGGACTTTATTGGGACCACCTGTTGAAAACAGTGCCACGAAATTTCCCCTGTGCTTATTGTAGGGGTGCTGTTGAGGACATTGTTCAATCCATTACACAACATCAACACATGCAGAAATTATTTTCTGTCTTAGTTGCAGAAAGAGGTATGCCTTGAGGAATTAGTTTGTTTTCACCTTAAGGAGACGGTGAATCTGAAAGTAATTAAAGTTGCTCTCAAGAGGTAGTTAATGCAGACTGAGAGTGAGCTGTCATCTCATTGCAAGATATATGAATTTGAAGCTAATTAAAATGAAAACCTGGAGACAGATCTGTGGTCCACTTGCAGCTACTGTATAGACTTTCCAGAAAGCATTTTTCTGTTAGTTTCATTCCTACCTCCATTTAGCATCTCTCACTGCTTCTTCCTTTATCTTGTTGGCATCTACTATTTTCTTACTGTATTTTCTGTATCCTTGTAAACTGCCTTAATCCTTTTTGGAACAAGGAAGGGCTTTATGCACAATTTTTGAAAAAAAATTCTGCCTACTCCCTTCCATTCTGCAAATGCATGTTTTTAAATATGCAAATGATAAGTGAATGAATGAATGAATGATGACAGAGACATGAAATCTTGGAGGGGATCTTAATTGTGGGGGGGAAATAGGATTACTTCAGTTTTAGTCAAGTATCTAAATGGCATGGTAAATATGGAATCACCGCTCAAGGACATGTGACTGGTGGAAGAAGTAAGTGTCTAATTAGTTATATTATTACACATGCATGTTAGTATATACTGTGTTGGCATTATAGCATTATATGCTATAGACAGGCAGCATCACACAGTACCTTGTACTGGGTAACAGTGGACTTTGAAGCCAGCCTGGGTGCGTTTGAAACCCCTTTTCTCCATGACCAACTATGAGATGTTGACCAAGTTACTTGATCTTTCTTTACTTGAGTTTCGTCATCTGAAAATGGGGGAAATAAGTATGCCTGCCCCATTGGGTTGTAATGAGATTTAAATAAGTTAATATATCAAAAGCACTTTGAAAAGAGGCTCCTGGCACCCGGTAGGCATGCTAGAAAGAGTACTGTTGTTATTACAGCGGGAGTACTACCCCCTACTATGAGTATTAATACTCATGGGTTTTTTTTCCTGGTTTTCTTTGCAGTCAATTAAGCTTGATAGTGGGAACTGAGAGTCGGAAAAAAACTTGGGTTTAGTCCCAGCTCGCCCATTAACACTCTGTAACCTAGGGAAAAATCATTGTCTGAACCTTAGTACACTCAGTTGTAAAGTGAGCAGGCTGAACTAGGTCAGTCTTTCCCAGGCTTTTTGACCATGACCTATACTAATGTATTTTACATTGCAACTAGTTCACACATCCATCCATAACCCAACTAATCCTAAATGTGTGATGGATGCCGATGATTTTCTAATCTATTCTTTTTTTTTTATTATGTTATGTTAGTCACCATACAGTGCATCATTAGTTTTTGATGTAGTGTTCCATGATTCATTGTTTGTGTATAACACCCAGTGCTCCATGCAATACATGCCCTCCTTAATACCCATCACCAGGCTAACCCATCCCCCCATGCTCCTCCCCTCTGAAACCCTCAGTTTGTTTCCCAGAGTCCATAGTCTGTCATGGTTCGTCTCCCGCTCTGATTCCCGCCCCTTCATTTTTCCCTTCCTTCTCCTAATGTCCTCCATGCTATTCCTTATGTTCCACATGTAAGTGAAACCATATGATAATTGTCTTTCTCTGCTTGACTTATTTCACTTAGCATAATCCCCTCCAGTTCCATCCATGTCGATGCAAATGGTGGGTATTCCTCTTTTCTGAAGGCTGAGTAATATTCCATTGTATATATGGGCCACATCTTCTTTATCCATTCGTCTGTTGAAGGGCATCTCAGCTCCGTCCACAGTTTGACTATTGTGGACATTGCTGCTATGAACATTGGGGTGCATGTGCCCCTTCTTTTCAGTACATCTGTAGTATTCAAGCTATATTACAAAACTGTGATCACCAAGACAGCATGGTACTGGCACAAAAACAGACATATAAATCAATGGAACAGAATAGAGAGCCCAGAAATGGACCCTCAACTCTATGGTCAACTAATCTTCGACAAAGCAGGAAAAAACATGCAATGGAAAAAAGACAGTCTCTTCAATAAATGGTGCTGGGAAAATTGGACAGCTATATACAGAAGAATGAAACTTGACCATTCTCTTACACCATTCAGAAAGATAAACTCTAAATGGATGAAAGACCTCAATGTGAGACAGGAATCCATCAAAATCCTAGAGGAGAACATAGGCAGTAACCTCTTCAACATCGGCCACAGCAACTTCTTTCAAGACACGTCTCCCAAAGGCAAGGGAAACAAAAGCAAAAATGAACTTTTGAGACTTCATCAAGATAAAAAGCTTCTGCACAACAAAACAAAGAGGCAACCCACGGAATGGGAGAAGATATTTGCAAATGACACTACAGATAAAGGGCTGGTATCCAAGATCTATAGAGAACTTCTCAAACTCAACACCCCAAAAAATAAATAATCAAGTCAAAAAATGGGCAGAAGACATGAACAGATACTCTCCAAAGAAGATATATGAATGGCTAACAGACACATAAAGAAATGTTCAACATCATTAGCCATCAGGGAAATTCAAGTCAAAACCACATTGAGATACCACCTTACACCAGTTAGAATGACCAAAATTGACAAGGGAAGGAACAACAAATGTGGAGAGGATGTGGAGAAAGGGGAACCCTCTTACACTGTTGGTGGGAATGCAAGTTGGTACAGCCACTTTGGAAAACAGTGTGGAGGTTCCTCAAAAAGTTAAAAATAGAGCTACCCTATGACCCAGGAATTGCACTACTGGGTTTTTACCCCAAAGATACAGATGTAGTCTCTTCGATACTATTCATTTAAAAAAAATATTCACAACCCATACATTCATGTCATGATCCAAAAATGAGATACAAGCCATAGTCTGGAAAACAATGGGCTCCCTGTGTCTTTTAAACATTCTAAGTGAATAGCTACAGGATATAGGCTTTGAGGGGAAACTTCTGGGTTCACATCCGGCCTGTGCCACTGACTAGTTCTATAATCTTGGGGCAAAAAATTTAATCTCTCAAATCCTCAGTTTTCTCATCTATCAAATGGGATGACAGTGGTATACCTATCCCATAGGGTTGTTGTAAGGATTAAATTAATTTATACATGAAAACTCAGTGTCTGGCACATAAAAAGTACTCAGTAAATATTAGATATCATCATTATTATTGCTGCTATTTGACAATATTGTTATTACCATAATCATTAGACAATCAGAGGAATTTTGCTGTCAGAACAGCAAAGGGTTAGAAGCCTGCTGGTTTAGACTGAGCACCCAGTGGTTTTGTCTATAAACAGAGAACTTGGTGTGCTTGGTGTGGTGGGAGGGCGTGCTCCCAGAGCCCACACGTTTCTAATAAACCTGCAGGGGAAGCCTAGAGCTTCCTAGAGTCTGAGGGATCCTGGACTTGCCGTGACAGTGCAGGGTTCAGTATGCCAAAAAAACAGGATAGGGTTTCCAGCACTGCATCTCCTTGGGGAGGAGAGGGAGCAAGCCAGCTCCATGATGCTGTTCCCATCCACAGCTCCCAGGAACTTAGCCTTGGAAGGGGTCTCAGAGGACATCCCGTACGACCTCCCTCCCTCCCAGGTCAAGAACCTCCCTCCTGACTTCCCAGACAGATGAGGTATTGCACTTCTACTGAAGAGCAGCCACAAGTAACAGAAACTCTTGCCCAGTCCTCCTCGACTATTCCACTCATGCTGTTTCTAGCTCCTCTTGCAGGAACAGCTCATAACAAGGCTTTCTCCTCTTCCTCATGATTGTTCTTCAGCGAGTTGAAAGAGGCTAAGCAAGCCTCATTCTTTCAACAGCGGCTCTTTAGATCTGGTTAGGAGACCTGTGTGCGTGTGTGTGTGTGTGTGTGTGTGTGCCTGTCTTCACACTTGCCACATTATATTGAAATCATCGATTTATGTGCCTGCTCCCCTTTGTAGTCCAAAACGAAGGAGCTTTGTTTAAACAAAATTAGACACAGTACTGTTGGTGTGGTCTGGCCAGGTCAGGGTGTGCTGGGCTGTGGCTAACTTTGATCTGGACACTGCACGTATGCTAATGTAGCCTAAATTTGCACGAGCGTTCCTCACGGTGACTCATAGTAATACACGATACCACATCCAAATGATGGGATACTATGTGGCCGTTAATCATCATGGCCGTTAACCAACCCCAGATCTCTTTCAAAGGAAATATTGCCTAGTGGGGGCCCCTCCATCCCATGTCAGTTCAACTGGCTTTTTTGTTGGTTTTGTTGTTGCCTTAACTTAAATGCAGATCTTGTTAGTAATCCCAATTAAATGTCATCACACTGGGTTCTGCCAAGTATTGCAGCCTGTTGGATCAGTTTGAATCTGGATTTGGACATCTGTCATTTAGCTTTCCCTTTCAGGCTTGTGTCATCAGTCACATCTGAGCCAGTATCCCAACGCTGTCTCCATTCCATAGCCTGCCACCACGTGTACAGGATATGACCAAGGACACACCAGCCCATGCATTTTATTGTCCTGTGAGGTGGGATCACCTCAAAGACCCCCCCCCACACACACACACCAGCCCTTTTCCTTCAACCTAGACCCCACTCACCTGAGACACTACCTTTCCCCCTGCATTCCACCTTGGCAGTGTGAACCTTCCCAGGTCATCAGTGCTTCCCCAGTGGAAGGGACACCAGCCTCACCCTACCTCCAGGTGCGTGGGAGGGAAAAAGAGGAAGAGAATTTTGACATCCTGACTTCTCCACAAAAGAGTCCATGACCCAGGATGAAGAACCTATCATACCTCTCCTACTTATGTGGATGCCTCTGACCACCTGTAAGTTGAGAGAAGTGGGCATGAGGGAAAGTCCCCTGCAAATTTGACATTATGCTCTCTGGGTCTTCAGTCAAACGGTTACAAAATAAGGTAGGACAGTTCAGAGGACCTATCTCAGCTACATCTCCCTGGAATCCTTCCTCTAAATCTGGCTATTGCCTGTTTTTTGCCAATAAAGTTTTATTGGCACACAGCTGTGCTCATTCATTTATGTATTGTCTATGGCTGCTTTCACGCTGCAGCAACAGAGATGGGTAGTTTAAACAGAGACCATACAGCCTAATAAGCTGAAAATAGTTACTCCCTGGCCCTTTACAGAAAAAGTTTGCCAACCTGCCTTTAGGTTTATACTGACCACTAAGTAGCCCTTTAATCTTTCACCTCTGAATTGTGCTTTATGGTTTTCAAGAATTTTTGCATATGACATGTCATCTAATTCTCCTAACAATTGAAGGAATCCAGAAAAGAGTTCATAGTGTATCACTGAAGAAACTGAGCCTCAGAGGAGTTGCGCATGCTGGCTCATGGTCCCATAGCTGGGGAGTGGAGCCTGGACCTCAGATGATAGGATTGTGTGAAGTCAGCACTTCTCTTACCCTAGTCTCCTGCCAGAGGCATTATCTATGGTCCAGTGGTAAAGCATCTGGGCACTGAAGTCGGCCTCCCCACTTACTGTGTGCCCTTGGGCAAGTTATTCAAACTACCTGAGTCTTAGTGTCCTCATCTGTAAAGCAGAAGTGGTAACACTCCCCACTTTTAGGTGTCATGATGAGGATGAAATGAGTTCATCCATGGAAACTACTTATAATATTCCATGGCATGTAGTAGGACTCATCAGTGTTTGTTAGATGATTATAATAGAATATAACTCCCTCCAACTGTACCATAATCCAGCCTGCATTTCATTATGCTGTACAGGAAACATCAAGAGAGACTTGTTAACGGCTTGGATTTCTGTCCAAGGAGCCAGGATTGGAGGAAATTTTAGAGGGACTGGGAATGCAGCACCCAGATTTTGATAAGAAAATGAACTTTCTTGTTTAAGCAAAACTAGATGGGAATGGGCTTGAGTTAGTCTTTTCTTCCTTCTGCAGCTTACATTTCCCTCTTCATGGCTCAACCTTTGTACTTTCAAAACCTGCCTTTCCATCTGCCTTGTGGTTCTATCTTCTGCTGGCATGGGCCAGAACTATCAAGTAGATGTTGTCACTAACTGATGGCTTTGAGTTTGGACTGGGATGAAAGCCTAGCAACTCACAAGCTCTTGTTCTCCACCCTGTTGGAGGGAGGATATAAACTCTCAGCATTTCTGTTAGGATCTTGTAGGCAAATTGCATCTTCTGCCCCTACCCAGGGGCGTAGAGCCCTCTTGCATCAAATCCAAAACAGCAAGCATTTGTTGAGTGCCAGCAATGTGCCTGGCACTGAGGCACAGAGAGATATGGAGAGAAATAAAGAGAAGTCCCTGACATAAAGATCTTACCAACCGGAAAAGCAGATGTGAAAAACTAAAAACAAACAACCCTATAAAACATTGTGCAGTTCAAAAAACAGATGGTTTAGAACGAGGCAAACCTAAATTCAGATACCAGCTTGATCACTTATGAGTTGTGATCTGCGGAAATGATTTAATACTCATTAAAAAAAAAACATTAAAATGGGGACAATAGCGATCGCTTGCCAGTATTTTTGACGATTCACTGAGCTAACACATAAAGTGCCTTGCACAATGCCTAGCTTATGCCAGGGGCTCAATAAATGTTTCCCTATAAATCTCAAAAAAGAGTTACTAACATATTCAGAGAAGTTCTGATTTAATTCAGGGAAGCAATCCATTGGTCTCCTATGATGCTCTGCTCCCACCTGCTTCACCTCTAAATCTTGGAGTAACTAGGAGCTCAGTCCTTGGTCTTCTTCCCTTCTTTCACTGAGCTCTCTTGCTGGTGTCCTTCATCAAATTCCATCATATTTCATCTCTGTCCTCACCACTGACTTTTGCCCCAAATCCCAGACTAATATGTTCAACTACCTACCTGTGCTATTCCTGCTTGGTTATTTAATAAGCGTCTCAAACTCAACATGTGAACAGAACTCTTGTTTTTCCCTCCCAAAATTGTTTCTCCCTGATTCTTCTCCATCTCTGTAAATGACACCATGATCTACCCAGTTGTATTAACCAAACACCAAGTTATCCTTCTAGATTTCTCTCACCTGCCTCCCATGTTCACCCTATCAGCAAACCCTGATGGACCCCATTATCTCTCACCTGGACCCTTCCAATTGCCTCCCAATTGTGGAGAGTTACCAAATAAAAATACAGGATGCCCTGACAAATTTGAATTTCAGATAAATGATCAATAATTTTACAGGCCCAGGAGGAAGGATAGCAAAGCAGAGAGCTTCTCACATAACCAGCCAGTCTCAAGTCTGTGGGGACACTGGTGGTGGTGGGTGATGGCCCTCCCTGTCTCTCTCTGGTTCCAGGAGAGGCTGGTGGTGGCCCACTGCTATGGCCTCTAGATAGATGGTGTGTTTGGTCTTCTTAGAATAATGTCCAGCTTCCACCCATGCCCTCCATTTCTGAGAAGTCCCTATCAGAGATGGGAAGCCTGCCTTCTTGGCCCCAACTACCCTTCCAGCTGGCAGCCCCATGTGGTCTGATGGCTGCCAGGCATCCCTGGGCTCCTGCCCTTCCCTTTGCATCTTTGCAAGAGCCCCACATTCCCTGAGATCCTTTTTTAGAGCAATCCAGGGGATACTGGGGTGGGTGGGGGGGGAAGCCCCTTCTTGCAGTCCCATCCCACAGCCTCCCCTCCTTGGGAAATCCCAGAAGAAAGGCAGGCCCAGGCTCCATTCCAGCTCAGGGGTCATGGGTGGTTTCTCCCAGTGGTCTCTCGCCATGCTTCTCTCTAACGAGAGCACGGGTCTGAGCTCAGCTGTCATCTAGTAAGGCAACCTGGAGCTAGCCCCCCTTGTCCCAGAGATGCCCATCTCTAAGAGGGGTCTTTGGATCCCCCCTCCCCCACTTAGCACCTGCACGAACATGGGGAGGGCAGTGAAGGTGTCCAAAGTGACTCCTAGGAGGCAATGGTGCCAGTTCCCAGGATGGGAAACGGGATTCACACAAAGCCACCCTGAGTCACCCTGGGAGGGGTTTCTTCTGCACTGGGCTTTGTTTCTCCTTGTTGTTGTCAACAGTGAGAAGGCCAGTTGTTCTCTGTGAAACATTTCAGCATATGATCTGCCAGAGTTTTGGAAAAACTGCATCTTTCCGGGAGGAGTCTGAGGAAAGGCATCTCTTATTTACCCATTAACACTTGTCCCCTGACCGTTAGCTGGGGCCATTGTGCACAAATAAACAAGCAGATTGCCTTAAGGAAGTCAATGTCCTTTCAGGATCTATAAAAGCAGTTTATATCCTTTGGCTCAGAAATCCTACTCCACTGGCCTGAGGGAAATGATTACAATGAAAGAAAATGATGTGTATATAAAACACTTAGTAACGTTATTCATGATCACGCAAAACTGGAAATAACCTAGATGTCCAACTTTAGCGGGTTATTTAACTAAATTATGACAAAACAACACAAAGGAATATTACATAGCCATTCCAAATGCTAACTAATAAGCAACATGGGAGAGTGTTTATGAAATAATGTTAGGAGAAAACAGACTGCCCTATTGCCTGTGCATCCTCGGAGTGCAGTGTGCAAGCAGATATACGTGCAGAAGGAGGGAGGGGGGACTGGGAGGAATGGAGACCACTGTGGTGGCGTGAGAGGCTTATTGGTACACATTCTCTTTCAATTTCCTCAGATGTTGGTGTTTTAATAAAGCCACCCTTTTAAAAAGCCACAGGAGTCCTTCTGGAACCCTGAGAACATGGCACCTAACATAGTTTTGGCTGTCCTGGAGCCAGCAGCCTACTCTCAGGTGGGGCTGGCGGGTCTTTCCTTACTTACTCCCCAAATGTGTGTGTGTACTGCCCCTACTTGGGTGTGGAGGGCTGCCAACAGAGGCTCCCTCGAATCTGTGACCAGAGGACACTCCTACCACAAATGGAGAGGCTGGGCAAGTGTCCCAGGGGCACGCAGGAAGGGAGAGGCCGAATGACAAAGGAAACCAGGGCTGGGAAGGATTAGTCCTGGCCTCAACTTTGTAGAAGAGACCAAGGCGGGGGTGGGGAAGTGTCATGCTGATGGGGACTTGCATCCCGGCTCCAGAAGCCCCCAGACTCCTGATCCTCTGGGAGGCTCTGTCTTCCCGGGCACCCTCCTCAAGGGTCCCAGCTGTCATCTCCACCAGACACATGCTTTCTGGAGCCTCCCTTGGTTCTTGAAAGGCAGTGCTTGGTGAACTTCTAAGAACTTCTACCTTCCTTGGGGGTGAAGTCATTCTTCCAGGGTAATGGGAATAAAGTCAAATGCTCCAAGTTTCTCTTTAAACTGGTTTTCTTTTTCTCTCTTCCTTTCCTTTTGCCTTTAGCTCCCTGGCTCCAGCTTTAATAAGGTATAATTGACCAATAAAAATTATATATATTTCAGGTGTACGATGTGATGTTTTGTTTACATAGACATTATGAAATGATCACCACAATCAAGCTAATCACCCTAACCATTACCTTGCGTAATTAGGATTTTTGTGCATTTGGTGAGAAAACATCAGATCTACCCTCTTAGTAAATTTCAAGTGTACGCTACGTATTGTTAACTCTAGTCACCATGCCGTATATTAGCTCTCCAGAGCTTATTCATTCTGTATAGTTGCACCTTTGTACCCTTTGGCCAACATCTCCCCACTCGAAGCCCCTGGGAGTCACCACTCTGCTCTCTGTTTTTATGAGTTTGAGTTTTTTAGCTTCCACATATAAGTGAGACCCTACAGTTTGTCTTCCTGTGTCTGACTTACATCAGTCAGCGTCATGTCCTCCAGGTTCATCCATGTTGTTGCAAATGGCAGGATCTCCTTCTTTTTTACGACTGAACAATATTCCATTGTATGTCTGTACCACATCTTCTTTATCCTTTCATCTGTCCACAGACACAGGTTGTTTCCATGTCTTGGCTATTGTGAATAATGCTTCAATGAATATGGGGCTGCAGATACCTATCTCTTCAAGTTCCTGATTTTATTTCCTCTGGGTATGTGCCCAGAAGTGGGACTATTGGCCCAGAAAGTAGTTCTATTTTAAAATTTTTTTTGAGGAACCTCCCTAAGTTGTTTTCCGTAGAGGTTGCACCAGTTGGCATTCCTATTAGCTGTGCACAGGGCAGACTGTTTTTTCTGACTACCCGCCCCCCCCCAACATGCCCACCTCCTTCCATGTTAGGAGTGCACCTCAGTGCTGTGACCTGTGTCTCCTAATATGTACCTGCTTTCACAGCTTCTGCCAGCTTGAGTGTGTTCTGAGGACTTCAAGTCCCTAATTCTTTCCATACAGGCAACTGCCTTCTCAAGAGCTCCCTTTGAAGTACTCCTGGGCACCTCCAATTCAACATGCCCAAACCCAAACTCAAGTCCATTTTATGGATATATTATCGTTTCTTTAACCAAATCCCTGTGGTTGGATGCTAAAGTTTCCAACTCAGCATGAGGGCTGGGACACAACAGTTGGTTAATGAAGATGTTGTTCTGTGGCTGGCTGCATTCAGGAGGGTGCAGGATTGCCCTTTTTAGCCCAGGGTCCCATGGCCCACGGGGTCCCCACTGTGTGGAAAGAGTAAAAGGCTCCTACAGCATGTCACCCATGCCCCTTCACTCTGGACTTTGGGCCCAATCAAAGAGTCCCTTTCCTGACCCTTGCCAGAGCCTCCCTGTTGCTTTGACTACCTGGCTTCATGGACCCCTCCCCCTAGGTCTTTCAGATCGCTCCTCTTGGCAAACCACTCCATCATCCCACCCCCTCCCATCCTATTGCTTCTTCATAGCCTTTGGTCCTGGTTAACATCTTTGGGCCATTTAGTTTCCCTCCGGATTAGGCTGCAGGAAGAGGGAACAAGATCGTATTAGTTACCTTGAGCTACTATAATAAAATCTCACAAACTGGGCAGCCTAAACAGCAGAAACTTATTTTCTCACAGTCAGGAGGATGGAAGTCCAAGATGAAGATGGCGGCAGGTTTGCTTTTCCCCTGAGGCCTCTCTCCTTGGCTTACAGACAATGACCTTCTCACTATGTCCTCACATGACCTTTTCTCTGTGCATGCATCCCTGGTGTCTTTCTCTCTCTCTCTCTCTCATAAGGCCACAGTCCTGTTGGATTAGGACCCCACCTTTATGACCTCATTTAGCTTTAATTAATTCCTCAAAGGCCCTATCCACAAATACAGTGGGGATTAGGGCTTCAACACATAATTTGGGTGGTGGTGGAGGGAGGTACAAAATTCAGTCCATAACAAGGAGGAAAAAAAATCCTTCACTAGTTCTACTTCAGGGGTCAGATATCTGTGTGCATCAGACCTTATTCTGCAAAAGTGGGCACCCGCCTGAGGGCTCAGGGGCCAAGGTCAGCAGTGCTTTGCTGGGTCTGCAGCCCATGCCCTTAGGTGGTGGTGGCAAAGGCAGAAAGAGAGTCACTGTTCAACACCTTTCCAAGGACTTGGTCTTTACAAACTGGTATCCCTACCTAGACCCTCATAGTCAAACTTGGGTTGATCAGAAAATGACTGTCCACATGTATTAATTTCTTAGGGCTGTCATAACAAAGTACCCCAAACTGGGTGGCTTAGAACAATAGAAATTTATTTTCTCCCGGTTCTGGAGGTAAGAAGTCCCAAATCAAGGTATAAGTGGCCCTATTTCCTCTGGACACCCTAGGGGAGAATACTTCCTTATCTCTTCTAGCTTCTGGTGGTTGTCAGCAGCCTTTCTTGGCCTATAGATGCATCTTTATAATCTGTGCCTCTGTCCTCACATGGCTTTCTCCCTGTGTGTCTGTATCTCTATATCCAAATTCCCTTCTTCTTGTAAGGACACCGGTTGTATTAGATTTAGGGCCCACCCTAATCCAGTATGACCTTAACTGGATTACATCTGCAAAGACCCTCTTTCCAAAGACCACCCCCAGGTTCTGGGTGGACATGAATTGGGCGGGGGGCAGCACTATTCAATCCAGTACTCCAAGGAATGAAAGTACACTTTTCCTGGTGAAAAGCTTTGAAAGCAAGAAAGCATTTAGGCCTTGCCCTTCTCCCGCACAATCTCAAGGGACCTCCCTGTTTTGTATTCTTTTATGATATGGTCAGTCAGGTGCGGCAAGAGAAGGCAAAAGAGAGGCTCAGGAAAACAGAGTTTATGGTACACACAAGTCTTAAGGACACAGTGCAGGGCCACAGGGGTAAGCAGCAGGGTGGTCAGGAGGTAGAAGACAGGAGCGAGAGGAGGAGTTAGGCTGTGGCCTTCACTGGGGTTTCTGCAGGTAATGAAAGATGAACAGCAGTTCAGGACTGGCTGGTTTGAACAACTTTGGTGGCTCTGGGCTATCTGGGTGGTCTCCAATTGCTTGGACCTGGACCTGCGGATGCTTAGGAAAGAGGAAAATTGCCTCCTGGGGTGCACCAAGCCCCACAGAAGAAGTGTGGCTCTGGATTGGTTAGTTTGCATAGCAAAAGCACACTCCTGCTGGGGCCCTTTGATATCCCTAAGAACTGGGTAGCCCAGAAAGATGCAGTCTCTCCCCTGCCAGGAAGGTGTTTTAAGATGTTAAAATACTAGAATATAGGCAAGAAAATTTAAAATTTGTCCAAGACACTCTCTCTCATGGGAAAGAGGAAGGGCCTGGCTCCCTTGGTCCCCTGGCTCCTATAAACTAATGCAGTCTCCTGGGCATCTGGCAGGCTGTGTGCCCACATTCTAGATGGGACTTCATCTTCTGCCTTCCCTTATGGCCATGGGAATATCAGTGGCTGCACAGGGCGGACAGGGCCCCTCTGGTCCCCACTGGTGGTCCAGCCTCTGGCTCTTGGTTCCAGCACTGCCACTGGCTATGTGACCTCAGGCAGGAGGCCTTCCTCTGGGAGCCTCAGGACCTGATCATTTGGCACATCGATGATCACCAGTTGTTGACCTCTGACAAAGCCCATTTTTACTTTGGGGTGCTTTAGAGGTTATGCAGGGACTCCAGGTTAACAATTTCTGAGCTGGACTTTTGAAGTCCCATCAGCTGTGAAATTCTAGGTCCTAGGAAGTATCCTTGGTACCTGATCCTGCAGCGTTCCCCTTTTGCATGCATTTAGCACGTTTTTAATCTTGGTCTTATGCAAAGGCCGGTGGTTTCTATGTCTGACTCTCCATGAAACCATGACCTCCATGAGCACGGGGGCCATATTTGAATACCTTTGTATCATCCACACTAGCCTAAATTTTGGAATTACACAGACTTGGGCTTCCAATCCCATCCTGTTCCATTTTTACTCTGTGACTTTGGGCAAATTACTGAAGCTCTTTGAGTTGCAGTTTGCTCATCTGTAAAGTGGGGATTTTCATGCCATCCTCTGAGGAATATGGTGGCCCTTGAATGAGACAGTAGATTCAAGCACTACCATTCCTCTTGGAAAGGAATCCCAGTATGCTCATTCTTGGTGGGAAATACATAATAAAGCAGCTTAGTCCATGCTAACCTATTTTTTTTCTCACAGAGCTGAGCACTCAACTAGGCTTTTTATAACAGATCTCAATGGGATTGATTGAATAAATGCGTAGATGGTATCTGTTCACATATATTTGAGAGAAAAAAAGTCAGCATTGAGGCTCCTGATGATGTACAAGGTTAGTGCTGCCTTGAGACCCAGGCAAATGGGCTGGAGCCCCTACCCCTTCCCCATACTTTAGAGGTCTCCACTCAGTCTCTCAGATGGCCACATCCAATCCCACAAGGCGAGGAGGAGTCCTCGGGACTAAGAGAACATGCCCTTCCGGAACCTGAGACCCCCTTCTTCTGGGCCATGCTCCGGGGACCTGGCACTGTGGAATTTGCTGTCCTGCAGGCCCAGCTGTCTTCCAGGGCACCGGATCACCCTGCTGAGGGCCAATCACGTCGCTGGCCAGAGGGTGGCAAAGCGGGAGCTATTTGCGGTGTCAGGGGCAGGGGGATGGGACTTGGACGTGCAGTCATGCCTGGTGTCCCCAAGCATGGGCGTAAGGCCCACCGTGGTACCGGACTGCACAGGGGATGGGAGGGAGCCTGGACCGGGTTCCGGGTGGGCATACGTGTTTCTGGCACCTCTGAAGTTTGGCTCTTGTCCAAGCAGAGACATGGGTCATTTAATGGCAATGAATGCGTTTGGTGTCACTGCCTCAGGCTTGGCGGGGGCGAGCCTCCACTTGGCAGTGGCCCTTGTGCTAAGCCCTCCCCCTGCTGCAAGGACTCAGCTCAGAGGCAGCCAGTGGGCCCAAGTCTCACCGCAGGGGAGCTGGATGATGGTGTGCTGCTAGGGACCCGTTTAGAGCTTCCTCACTGGTTAGTTTGCACATCAAAAGCCTGCTCCCCACACCAGCCCAGAGGCAGCCCGCTCTCCTTCCTGCGTCGCACCAGCTCACTCCAGCCCCAGGACTTTCGGCTGCTTGCTTCCTGTGGCTGAGACAGCGACTCCTTTAGCATCCCACCCCTCTGCAGCCCCCACCTCCTCTGCAGGAGCCACACCCGGGTTCACCACCCTGTCCTCGCCCAGGCCGCCAGCAGGGGAGGATGCAGACCCAAAACACTGTCTGTCAGGCAGGGGCTTTTCCCATCTGGCTCGCGTTGCTGGGAGTATAGCAGTTTCCACAGGGAAAAGTTCTTTTAATGGGATGCGGTTGAGGCAGAAGGAGGTCAGCTGGGGGTGAATCATGTACAACAGCTAATCTGCACTCTTCTTCCCTCCCTCCCACTCTGAGTTCTCATGCGGGCCCAGGGCCTGATTCCTCAGCCAGCCTGTGTGCAGTCTTCAAGGCCTCTGCCTTCCCACAGGTGGCAGCTACGTCCCCCACCCCCCACTGCCACCAAATTATCACAGTAGTGTTATATTTCACATTCATTATGTCACTCGGTTTTCACATAATACTGTGAGCTAGATACAGTGAACCCCATTTACAGGTGAGAGGATTGAGGCTCAAAGAGCCTGATAGTCCTCACAGGTGAACAGGTGTTCATTAAATGTAAATGGCACCGGAAGCTAGGGGCTCAGCTGGGGCTCAGCCTCTGGTTTCCTAGTCAAGAGCTCATGCCATGAACCCCCACTGCACCTGCCTGGTTTCCACCTGCCCCCCACCCCCTCCCCGAGGGAATGCAGATCAGCTTGAAAGCAGAGCTCTGGGCCAGGCAGGAAGGGCTCTGCTCCCCCGTGATCAAAACAGGCCTGGTCTTCTGCCGAAGTTCCCAGTGCCGGCCTCCACACCACATGGCCTCAGGGCAAGAAGTGCAGAGGGAAACCGAGGCACCGGGTCCTGAGGGATGAGGAGGGTGATTTTCCACAAAGAAGGCTAGTTCTGAGCCAGTTCTCTGTTCCACCCATGTGTACTGATTCCCACAGCCTGGCCATGTGGCTTTTTATGATGTCGGCCTCCATGGTGCATTATCATCCAAACAGATCGACAGAAAGGGCTGTGGTACCACATTGCACATTATGAAGTCGAGAATGGATTTTTAAATTTCCTTGATAAAACTGGAGGTTATGGAGAAGTTCCCATTCCTTTCTGCAGCCCAATGCTTTCGATTTAACGAGGCATTTGGGGCTGGAATTTTTTTTTTTTTTTTTTTTCTCTTCCTCTCTGTCTTGGAAAGTGTCCCACAGCTGGAACTGCGAGCTCTCAGCTGTTTGTTTTTCTTACTTGGAGAGGGACTTGGGAACATTACCCACCAAACCCCATAGGCATGGGCAGTTTGAAGAGCATTCAAGCCCCTGACACAGAAAGTCCAAACACATGAGCCCGAGGCTGCGTTCTTCTTCCTGGTGGCCGAAAGGCTGGCTGGCAGTCCTGATGTCCCCAAAGAGCAGGGCCAGTTCCAGACCCCTCCACCTGACATTTGATGGCCGAGAAGGTGGGGGAAGGGAAAGAAGATTCCAGCCCCCGGGCCTCAGGCCAGGTCCTGAAACTCCAGTTGTGAAAGCAGAGCAGGGCTGCCCGGAGTGGCTCTCAGTGGGCCCATTTATCATGCGGCCTTGGGTGGGACCCGGCAGAGCCTGAGTAAGCTTGCCCAGAGTGCTTGCCTGCAGGGACCCAGCCAGACTCTTCCCCAAGTCCCACCCTCACCCTAGGGGGTCCCCAGCCCTAGCCCCAGGCTTAGTCCATCTTCCTGGCCCCACCCCACCCCAGCTCCTCTCTTTAGTTCCCCTTTAGAATTTTTTTTTTTTATTGTGATGAAATAGGCCTGAAACTTACCATCTTAACCACTTTTAAATGTATAGTTAAGTGGTGGTTAAGTGCGTTCACGCTGCGGAACTGTCATCCCCATCCATCTCCAGAGTGCATTTCATCCTCCCAAACCGAAAGTCTGTTATTTTTTAAACCCTGATTTCCCATTCCTCCCTGCTGCCCTTCCCACTCCTGGCAACCACCATTCCATTTTATGTCTCTGTGAATTTGACTACTCCTGATACCTCATGTGAGTGGAATCATACAGTATTTTTCCTTTTGTGACTGGCTTATTGCACTTAGCATAGTTAATGTCTTCAAGGCTCATCCATGGTGCGGCCTGTGACAGGGCTTTCCTTCCTTTTTAGGGCTGAGTAATATTCCTTTGTGTATGGACCACATTTTGTTTATTCATTCATTCATCCATCAATGGGTTGGTTCAACTGCTAGGGTTGCTTCCGCCTTTCGGCTATTGTGAATAATGCTGCTGTGAACACGGGTGTGCAAATACCTGTTAGAATCCCTGCTTTCTATTCATTTGGGTGTATACTTGGAAGTGGCCTTGCTTACCCTTCGGATTTTTAAATCAGCTTGCCCTAGAACTTCCAAAGGGACATCCTGACCACCTGAGACCTCTGTTTCCTGGGAGAGACAGAAGAGGTTGAGAGAGAATAGAGAAGAGAGGAATGCACTCAGGGGATAATGAACTCCCATCATCCCACAGCTCTCACAGGACTATGTCACCAAAACAGGAACGGGGCAGGTTGTTGTTGGAAATGCAGAGTCCCACAGCCCACCTATTCCTGAATCAGAATCTCCAAGCTGTAATCTTCAAGTTACTTGTGTGCTTTTCTGATTTGTTGCAAGTTTTAGAGCCACTGCCTGAAAACTGGACGTTCCCCTCACTGGGATGAAGATGGCAAAAAGGACCTCGTTAGAGTCTCTGGTCGTGGGGGGTGTCAGCAATGGCCACTCCAGCCCATCCAGCCTCCTGGGTATCAGATCCTTGGATATAGCTGGGTTAGCCCTGTCTGTATTATAGTCTGTTTTAGCCTGCTGGGGCTACCATCACAAAATATCACAGACTGGGTGTCTTAAACAATAGAAATTGAATTTTTCACACAGTTTTAGAGACTGAAAGTCCAAGATCAGGGTGCTGGCATGATTGATTTCCTCTGAGGCCTTCCTGCTTGGTATGCAGGCGGCCAATCTTTTGCTGCCTCTCTGCGTGGCATGTGCCTGCCATCTTTTCCTCTTCTTATGAGAACACCAGTCATATTGGATTAGGGCCAACCCTAATGACTTCATTGTAATTTAATCTCCCCCTTAAAGACCTTATCTCCAAATATTGTTAACATGCTAAGGTATTGAGGGTTGGGACTTCAATATACAAAATTTTTTTTTGCCAAGGGAGGACACACTTTAGCCCATAACACAATCCTTTCCTCCTTCATTCCTTTCTTGACTATTTTAAATTCTTTATATTGCTCAACAAAGCAATACCATCAGGAAATAGAGTAAAAATTACTCAGAATTCCACTGCTCTAAAAAATCAATTATTTTCAAAAATTCCAGTTTTCTTTTTTTTTTTTAGACAGAGAGAGGGAGAGCGTGCATGCACATACCTGCGTGCAGGGGAGGGGGAGAGGAGGGGGAGGGGCAGAGGAAGAAAGAGAGAATCTTAAGCAGGCGCCACGCCCAGCACAGAGCCAGCCTTATGGGGGGCTTGATCTCAAGACCCTGACAGGATCTTGACCTGAGCTGAAATCAAGAGTCAGATGCTCAACTAACTGAGCCACCCAGGCGCCCCTGCAATCCCAGTTTTCTTTTAATCCTCTGTGTGTGTGTGCGTGCGTGCTCACGCGCCTCTTTGCTCAATATTATAGCATATGCATTTCCCACACTGTTGCATAATAAACCTCATAGCTGTCATTTGCGGGGCTTCATCAAAGTCCATCTAATCCATCTAACTGATATACCCACGATTTAATTATTCTTGAATTGTTCATTCATGATTTTTCCATTGTTCACTTCTGAAATAAAAGGGCAATGAGTTTCTTTGTGCTATATAGTGTTTCCCTTCTTTTGGATTATTTCCTTAGGGTAAACTCCCAAGGGTGAGATTATGTTCACAAAGGATGTGAACATTTTTATGGCTCTTGATACATCTTGCCAAATTGCTTTCCAAAAGCATTTTACACTGTCATCAACGATGTATAAAAGTACTAGTTTTCACCATACCCTTGCCAGCATGATGTAGCACTGTCCCATAATTTTTAGAGAGATTTCATTCGTTTTATTTTATATCTCTTTGATAACTAATGATCTCATAAAGTTTTTCATATATTTGATTATTCATTATATCATCTCTTAAGGGAATTGTCTCTTTAAGCCCTTCGCCTGTTCACCTATGTGGGGCCAAAACAGATAGTTAGTAAGTACCACCTGTTCACTACCACTGGGTGCTGTGGGTGACCAAGGAAGTATAAGGCCTAGTTCTTACCTTCCGGAAGCCTACAATCAATGATCACATCTTATTTAGTTATTGCTGATTTCTTAGTATCCGATCCACTGCTTTGCATGTTGTGGTCAATAAATTTTGTTGAATGTAGTTCAATCCCAGATAACATGTTTATGTTCTTTGCGGTTCATAGAGATCTGCATTCAATTCAAAGGAATGCAAACCAGAATCCAAAATGAGTCTGAGACCCAGGAAGCTAGCCCAGACCTGAGAATCTGATATGGATGGGCATGAGATTCTGTGCTACAGTGCTTGATAGCAGTTTTTAAAGCAAGGTTTAGGGTTTGAGGTTGGCAGTATGAGTAAATGTATGATGTGGCTGCTCACCAAAAGCGATTGCAGTCGAACTTATATTAATAGAGGTATAGTATGGAGAATAAGGGAGGTGATAGTCCTGTTGCGCCCAATGTAATTTAGACAACTCCACAACTCCTCAGTGTTTGTCTTTCTTTTTTCCATTTTTTTAAATTTTGAAAACATTTTAAACCTACAGAGAAGTTCAAAACATAATAAGCACTCATATACCCTTCATCTTGGTCCATCAACTGTTAACACTTCGCTACATTTCCCCCTCTCTCCCTCTCTCCAAGTCCCCCCCATATTGTTATTACTATTTTTATTGTTGTGGAACCGTTTGAAGTAAATTGCAAGCTTCACCCCTGAATACTTTAGTATTTACTTCCAAGAGCAAGGGAATTCTCTTATATCACCTCTTATAGTTGTTAAATTCAGAAATTCAGCTTTGGTACAATTACAAACATATAGTCCACAATTAACTTTCTTCAATTGCTCCAGTGATGTCCTCCATAGCTTTTTTTTTTTTTTTTTTTTACCCTGATGCAGGATCTGATCCAGTATCAGGCATTTAGTTGTATCACGTCTCTTTGGTCTTCTTTTATCTAGAATGGCTCCTAGCCTTTCATTGTTTCTCATGACGTTGATATTTTTGAAGAACATAGGTCACCTGCTAGCTATAATATTCCTCACTTTGAGTGCATCTGATTATTTCCCCGTGATTAGATAGAGGGTAAACATTCTTGGTGGAAATACTTCATAAATCCTGCTCAGCGCATCACATAAGGGGGCATATTGCATCATTTTTTTCCCTTTATTGGTAACGTTAAACATAATCACTTGGTTAAGGTCTTTATCTACTGTAAAGGTATCTTTATTCCATTTCTAATTAAGAAGTGATCTTTGGGAGACACTTTGATATTGTGCAGATACCAACCATCTTTTTTTCACTCAATGATTTTAGCATCCATTCATAATGCTTTCCTGACTCTGTTATTACAAAGCTGGTCATAAGGTGAGGTTTTTTTCTGACTATCCTCAGTGTTTTTTCTAACCATCCTCTGGGCACTACAGTTATAGATGGATGTAGACTGTGGAGTGCTGGAATTGGCTCTAACTGTATGCATCTTTTCCCAACTCCATATTTAGTGAGGTCACGCCGGGAGCTTGAAATCGGCCATAGTGGGAATATTTACACCTCAGAAATTGGCAAGCGCTACAAAGTGGGATTTTTGTTGTTCTCCTGGAGGACTAGCTGTTAAACCTTTACCACGGGATGCAGACAAGCTGAAACACATTCAAAAAATACCTTTGTTAGTGGAGAGACTAGAAACCTTAAGGAAAGGAGATCTGTCTTCAAATATTTAAATGACTGTCTTGTGGCGGATCCTCCCTAGTTGGTAGTTAACTCCTTAACATATCCCGCCCTCCCTCCCACTGGGGACTCCAGCTGTGCAGGAGTCCTTGAAGGAATCACAGGCATCTCCCCCAACATGCTTTCTGTGGGGAGCTAGTGGGGCGGGGGTGGGGGGTGGGGTTGGTATAGAAATGCAGAGGCTGTAGGTCACCTTGAGAAGGGATAAGGATGCTTCACTCTCTGATCTCAGAGGAAACAGTGTGGATGCAGAGAGATGTGAAATGCAGAGGACGTAGAGTTCATGCTAAGTGGCCCTTGCATTGGTAAAGCAGGTAGAGCTTTACTTCATAGAGTGAGGAATAAAGCAGGCTTGGACGCTAAGGGGCTTGGAGAAGGTTTTGAATGACAGCTACGGGATTTTTTTCCCAGCCCACCAACCCACTGAAAGCAGTTCAACGCCAGGGATATTCCAACAGCATGAGCATGGGCCAAGTCCACACACTTCTTCAGCAGTACTGTGCGGTCCAAGTAGTAAAAGCAGTTGCCTTGGGTTTATCATTGATGCATAGAGAGGTAGGTAAACTTCCTCAGAGGCCTGGGGCATAGCTCTGAATCCAGGCACAACAGTGATTCAAATATGGCCCGAGGGGAGCAAATGGAGGAGGGCAAGTTACCAGGATCAGTCTGCCCACTGAAGACAGTGAGAGAGCCAACAAGCTTAGGGGTAGTTTGAAAAGAGGGGAGTCAATGTTCTGGGATTTCTTTTCAAAGTACCAAAAGATTACAGGTCCCGGGGTGAACAGTACTGGGGGACCTTGCGGGCGAAGAAGGTGAAGAACTGTGTGTTCAGGTCACCAGAAAGGAACAAACACAAAAAAGATCAAGCGCATAACAGTGCTTTGTGAAATGTAAACCCCTGTTTGATGTTCCATAATGAGTATGAACACCCACAAATCTGATAATCAGTGAGGAAAGGGAGGGTAGCTAGAGCAGAGGGCGTACGTGAATACCAATCAGGGCTTTGCAATAGATGTGGGGTTTTCTTCCCACACATTTTTCTCAAATGAGATAATAGCTGCATAAAACACATAACTCAGTGCCTGGTCCATAGTAAGTGCTCAATTAAAGTTTATTCTTTTCTTTGGTCCTCACAGCAACCCCCTGTGGTTGATGTTGTTAATTCTATTTTTAGATGGAAAGGAAGAGACTCAGAATGATGAACCTGAGTTAAGTAATGGGCAGGACTTTGGATGGTAGGTTCAATATTCCTTCTTTTCTAATGCGTCTCAGGGCCCATCTAATTCTTAGAATCTATGAAATTCTAAAATCCGCTTCTTTTATGTAATCTTTTGTACTTCACACAAAGCTGTCGGTTTTTGAAACTGACATTTGTAAATATGACACATAGGTAGTGTTTTTTTATTACAGTATGTTTAAAATTGTCATTAAGATTTTTCTCTATTGTAGAAAGGCTCTGAATTCACATGATATCACATTGTGACTGATGATTGCCGCTGGCACGATTTCATATGCCTCTTTTGCAATTACTACAGATATCCAAGCTAAGAATTCAAGATGCTCTGGGGACTAATTAATACTTCATAGTAACTCTTACTCTTAGTGTCAAGGTTTTTAATTGGAAAAGCTCTGTTTAAGGTGGACATGCTTTTTGCATTATTGTCAGTGACGATTTGCAGGGCCGATTAGATGAGTAGGTGGGTGGGTAGGAGAGCAGTGTGGTCTAATAGAAAGAGATGTGACCTGGGTTTTCAAGAAATATGAGTCCTAGCCCTGGTTCTGCCACCAGCCATCTAGATGACCCGGAACATTTCATATCACCTTTCTCCGCCTTAATATCCTCATGTGAAAATGAGAAGTAAATGATTATTCAGGTCATTTTCAGCTCAAAGCATCTTAATGTACCATGAGTCTGATTTTGGAAGAAGGGCAACGTGAGAGATTTGACATGGGGGCTGCCAACCTCATGTTTGGAGAAGAGGAAACCCAGTAAGTGCCTAGATTCCTGGCAAGTGTGGCCCAGATTCCTTACATGCCTATTAGTGAGAATCATTTCCAACCTCCTTAAAATACTTTACAACAGGCTCAACAAGTGAAGAAAGATGGATTTGAGAAAATCGTCCAACCAAGAGCCGGGTGGAAACCCTGGGGGACTGATACTGAGCTGTTTGAAAACAAGCACTTGTGGAACAAATTGTCCAGAAAGATAGAAACAGAGAAACATGCTTGCTGCCCTCACTGATGTCAGATTAGGGCCTCATGTGACTGTGCTGGGGGCAGGCTGGGGAGCTGGAGTGCAACTCCGGAACTCCTGGAGTAGGCTCTTGCTAGAGCGGGGGGTTGGGGGGGGGGGGGGGGGTTGTGGCGGTGGGCCGTGCACTGGGGTAGGGCAGAGAGTTGGATAGCTGGGGTTGAAAGCCGGATCTGCCACCTACCAGCAATGTTGTCTCGAATGAGCCACTCAATCTCTCCAAGCTTCCCCTGTAAACCTGGACACCTGAACATGTTTTGTGTATTTTTCTTTTTTTTTTTTTTTAAGACTTTATTTATTTATTTGACAGAGAGAGAGACAGCGAGAGCAGGAACATAAGCAGGGGGAGTGGGAGAAGGAGAAGCAGGCCTCCCGCCGAACAGGGAGTCCGATGTGGGACTCGATTCCAGGACCCTGGGATCATGACCTGAGCTGAAGGCAGACGCTTAACGACTGAGCCACCCAGGCGCCCTGTTTTGTGTATTTTTCTGAAATGGTCATTCAGGTGATGCCAGAAGAGGAGACAGGGGAGAAGCTCAGGAAAGCAGAGTTTAGTGTGCACCCAGGTCCTGGGGACGGGAGGCACAGCACCCACACAAGGCCACGTGGGAAAGCACCTGGGTGGTCAGGAGGCCGAAGTCGGGAGTGATGGGAACCGGGAGAGCAAGGTCTTTATTGTGGTTTCTGTGAAAAAAGCAAGGCAGGGCAGGGTAGGTAATTTAGGATCTAGCCAATTCTTAGAGATTGCAAAGGGCCCAGCTGGGAGCATACCTTTGATATCCAATCTGGAGTCACACCTCCTCTATCTGGCCCCCAGAAGCAATATTCCTCTGCCTTCATCATCCCAGGGCCCGGTACAAGGCAAGTAGAGACCACCTCTGCAGCCTAAAGTCCACCTCTGTCTTGACCTGGGGCAAGAGGGTTCTTCTGTCTAGGACTCCGTCTTTTAACTGTGAAGTAGGGAGAGGCATCCAGATGCTCGCCAAGGTAACTTTCAGGCCTGATGTTGCCCCTTGCTTGTCTGATTCCTGCTGAGGGCTTCAATGCACATTTGTGAGTCGGAAGGGCAGGGATAAGAGGTCCCCCTGGGGGAGGAGGCAAAGGGAGCTTGGAGGTTGGAACGTTGTCATCAGATTGAGAAAGAGATTGGCCACACCTCATAAGCACAGACCTCAGCTCTGACACAGTGGCCAGCCCTGGGTAGTCTTTGTAGAGCCACACACGTAATCTTTCCAATGTCTAACCATGGACCCAGCCTTCAGTGAGACAGGGAGAAGGGGCATGCTATTTAAGGTAATGGAACACAAAAAAATGCCTGTTCCACCACATACATACAATTTTTTAAAAAGATTTTATTTATTTATTTATTTATTTATTTATTTATTTATTTAATGAGAGCACAAGAGCCAGGGGGAAGGGCAGAGGGAGAGTGAGCATTTCAATCAGACTCTGTGTTAAGTGTGGAGCCCAATGCAGGGCTCGATCTCATGACCCTGAGATCATGACCTGAGCCAAAATCGAGAGATGGATGCTCAATTGACTGAGCCACCCAGGTGCCCACATACATGTAATTTTCACACTGATGTGCATATCAGGCCTGTAGATCAAAAACCCTAAGTTTTCCCATGACATTTATCTCTGAGGACTGCTATAAAGAGCTGGGTGTGCATCAGATATTCCATACGTGATAGTGTCCAGCACAATGCCTGATGATCAGTAAGTGCTGAATCAGTGGAAGTTTCCCCTCTTATTAGTTATTCTGGGATTGACTATTACATAAGCAGAAGATATTTCTACAGTAAGTGCTGAAATTATCTCAAGTCTGTTCTTAATAAAGTTCAAGCCATTTGTTTCTAAAAATATGTAAATGGCCAATTTGCTGGCTCAGGGATGGGATGAGATTCTAGAAAGGAGCTTTGGCTTTGTGATGGGTAGGCACCACGTGTGTATAGAAGGGTCATACATGAAGTGAAATCCAGCATGCTAGGGGTTTTTTTCCCTTTATTTTTCAAATAGGATAAAAACTGCCAAGGATAAGAGCAACTCTGGGCTCTAGAAGAGTGGTATTTACACCCCTCATTCTTGTACTGTGTCATTACAGACTGGGGGGCTTGATTATATTATTTATCAATGGGGACTTTAGCTTAAATGCTGAAATGATACACTGGGAAAAATCAGTGTGTCACAGGCAAGTAGTCACTTTTCTCTAAACAGGACTCCATTTTCCATGTGTGCTTAGGAGAACAGACTTTGGGTTTATCAGGAGAAGTTTTTATTTTTTCTGGAACCATATTCATTGACGAAGTCTTCGAAGGCCACTTCCTATGGACCAACAAGCCCCAGTAAATTGTGGAGAATATTCTCCACAAGAGGATTTTTAAGTTTCTAAGCAGAATTGTCAGACCCCAGGTGTGCGTTCCCCAGAGGCAGCAGGGATTTGAAGAAGCGCTTGGTCGTCAGAGCCCCCGGCAGCCTGGCCCCATGAGACTCACACGGGCCACAGTTTAGGTCCTTCTGAGTCTGCGGGGCTAGTTCCACCTAAGGGAAGGACAAAGGCTTGGAAATCAGCGCCCACCTCTACTGTCTACCCAGTTCATCTCCAGTAAAGGGCCTCACTCACCACTTGTTATAGGTTAAATTATGTTTCCCTGAGAATTCCTCCCTGGGAGGCCCTAACCCCCAGGACCTCAGAATGTAACTCTATTTGGAGATATGGTCTTTAAATAAAGTCACTAGGATGGGCCCTAATCCAATATGACTGGTGTCCTTATAAGAAGAGGAGCTTAGGACACAGACACACACAGAGGGAAGACCACGTAAGGACCCAGGGTGAACCTGGCCATCTCCAAGCCAAAGAGAGGCCTCAGGAGAAATCAACCCCAGGGACACCTTGATCCCAGACCTCACCCTCCAGCACTGTGAGACAATAAGTGTCTATTGTTTAAGCTACCCAGCCTGTGGTATTTTGTGATGGCGCCCGAGCCAACTAAGACATGACTTACTTGTGTTTTCAAAAACATATCTTCCCCACCAAAAATAAACAAAAACCAGAGAGAGAAAAAAGGAAACAACAACCAAATCATCCACGGGGAGAATGTTTAGTAGACCTGCCTGTTCCTGGATGACCTATTGAAGCTTGCAGGGGGAGTTCAGGTGCAGCTTAGGATAACCACAAGCAGTAATCTTATTCACATCACTTGGTTATAACATCATCCCACTTTTTTTTCCACGGTGCCTGTTTGTTTCCCCCCTACCATGATGGGAAGCCAAGAGGAGAGTCTGGTGGAGAGAGAGACTCTGGAGTTGGTATCGGAACACCTGGGCTCCCAATCTTGGGTTCGTCCCTCCCTGGCTCTGAGACCTTGAAAGATTGACTTAATTTCTGTAAGCTTTAGCTACCCCATCTTTAATATAGGGATAACAGTGCCTATTTCACAGGTCGTTTTGAGGATTAAGTGGCATGGGGTATACGGAGTGTCTGAGGTATAAGTAGGAATCTGACAAATACAAATTGACTAATGTGGAATCCAGACTCTTTCAGAGTCTCACTGCAAAGGCAAAATACCACATTTGTCTCTGTTATGTAATCCTCTGTTATATGTAATCAGCTGAGATTTCACATCTATTATGGTCATTTTGAATTTTGATTTTGTCATCTGCAACATTACTCTTGCCAGCTTTGGTCATCTGCTGTTGGTCATCAGCTGCGTATTGACTCAACAGGGCTGAGGATTGCATGTCACCAGATGCCAAGTCATTCAGTGCTATTGAAGCCTTCCTCTTGGCCAACCTCCAATTCCAAGAGACCACCAAGTTCTGACAACATTATTTCTTCATCGTGCCTTGTGTGTGCCCCTCCTCTCCATCCTGACAGGCATGTGTCTTGCTTCTAGACCTTCTTCCATCACCAGGACCATGGCCTCCCTACCCCACTTTCCTCCTTGAGTTCCTGACCTTCCCAATTCATTCTCTACATTGCTGATGGGGACATCTGACAAAAATATAAACAGAAGCCGGCCCCCCTGACTACTGAAGAATGTCCACTGATTACACTAATCGTATCCACCTTCTTCAGATAATCTTCATGTTGGGTTTTAACGTCTTCTGTTCCCAATGAACATTTTGAAACACATTAGAACAGATGAGTTTTAAACAGGTTTCTTTTGGAGTGTAGTTTTCTCCTAAGTAAATGATAAGTTTTTTGATAACAAAGTTTCTATTCTAGACTTCTCTGTATTTATTATCACCCAGACCCGTAGAGTGAGTTAGTACCTTGCACACGTATATTGGATGACCTAATGCATGAATGAAAAATGAATATCCTAATTTAGAACTTATCTGTGGCCTCTTGGGACAACAGGGAACCAAGATGCAAAAAGCAAAAAAAGAAGATGGGAAGAGAGTCAGCCCCTTAGTGCTGAGGGAGAAAGGGATGCCTCTTGTCTTAGTCTGGGATATGGACATCAGAGCCTGAGACACGTGCTTGGAAGTTGATTGTGAGAAGTGATCCTGGCAAACAGGAGTGGGGGATGGGAAAGATCAGAAAGAAGGTTAAAGCAAACACAAGGGTGCATCCTTGAGTTGGTCTCCACCGTGGCCAGTGGGGGTCTGTCCTGCCTGGACTTCTAATGAGTAGTAAGAGCTGCATAATTGCCTGTCTCTATGAAGAGGATTTATCCACCAGCCCCTGACCCCACAGGGCAGGTTTCCTCTGAGGATCATGGCCATGCATGGATGACGTCCAGGTAGTTTTCACAGTTCTGGGAAGTCACAGAAGCCCTGGGGGAGAAAGCAAGGGATAGGAACATAGATGAAGGCGGTGCTGCCAGGTCTCACCCTCCTGGAAGTGGGTCCTTTGGTTCTGGGTGGATCAAATGTAGGCTGAGAGTGTGAGGCAGGGCCCAAGGGCTGCTCCATCCATCTCTGCTCGTCAAACCCGTCTATGTCTGAGAAGAGATGCAGGCAGATGCTCTCCATTTCAAATCATTCACTTAATCATTGACAACTTATTCACTGACCACCTACCAGGTTCAAAGTTCTGTTAGGCATTGCGTTGGTCTAAATAGCAAGTCCCTAATTCCACTTGTGAATTCACAGAGTTAGTATCTTTCCTATGAGGTGTATGCATGCCATCAAAACTCTGAGTTTCCTGACCTCTCTGGTCATGAGTTCAGATGCTCTAGTCTTGAAATGGGAATCCTGGTGACAGTCTCCTCAATAGGAGTCTTTTGATTTATAATTCATCTTGGACCTCGTTTCCACAGTAATGAGTGGTGGATTATCAGAGACTCCATCTGCTTGGACCACCAAAGGGAACCCTTGTGCCAAGAGCACAGAGTATCCAGCCACACCTCTGCAGAAAGTAATAAACATGTTGGTAGGGTTTTTCTTCCTTTGAGATTTTGCCAGGCCGTCCTAATATGAGCATCTGTGGCCATCAGCTGGCCACTAGCCAGCATGCTCCATGCATCCTCCAGTTTGCAGTTTGGGTCACCAAAGTGCCAGAGACAGGATCTATTTGCAAAGGCTGCACGTCTGGGTTTCAGCCAATTCCAGTGGGCAGGTGGTCCTCGTCATTTGCCTCTTTGTCGGACCTTGCATATGAGACTCAGAACTGGCTACCTTTGCTTGCTCGGTTAGAGACACCTGCCTGTCCATGAGCTGATAAAGGCCAGTGCAGGTAGGCATTCAGGATCCCAGATCTCAGCAGGCAAAACTTGTCACCCTGGGAGCCATTGGTTGAGGAGTCTCCAACCTGACAGGGCATCAGAAAACACAGGCCACCTGTGCAAAGACAGAGAGTGTGTCTGGCTTCTTTCTCAAGGGGCCCCATGTTGCTCTGAGCTGCAGCTGGAAGCTCCTGGCTCCCTCCTGGGTATTGCAGGGGCTGGGGGGGCCACCAGCAAAGAAGAATTTCATGTCCAACCTGTAAATGTTTATCCCAGGCATCCTGATGAGCTGGAAACAAGGATGTATGGTACTTAAAGATAGATAGATAGATGATAGATAGATAGATAGATAGATAGATAGATAGATAGATAGATAGATCTCACCAAAAATTTACTGATCTGCTGCCCTCCTCTTTGGGTCCTTATGAATGTGCCCCAATACTTCCCTTCCCCATCTGCTTTGCTTCCCATGCCTCAGTCCTTCCCCATGCCCACATGCGGCCGAGAGCAGGTGGTATTGAGCAACCCACTCCCCATCTGGTGAATGGCTGGGTCTAGAATCCAGATGTGTCCTTGCAAGAGCCCCAGGACTCTTGGGGGTCTCCCTGACTCTGTACCACCAGCTCTCCTGGGATCCTGAGCTCCTCACACTCTCTCAGCCTCAGCGGGCTCCATTCCTTTGTGCCTCTAGCTCCGGGATTGGCTCCTGCTTTGGTGTTTGCATCGTGCCTACCCTTCCCAGCTCTGCCCCTCGAAGCTAGGCCCTACAGTCCTGCTTGCTGACTCGTCTCATGGCTGAGATGCCCTCATCCTGCAGGTGGTCCTTTTGGATGACATCCATGTGGCCAGCTTAATACCCACCCTGCCTGGTGGCCCTGCTGCTGCCCTCAGACCACCCACTGAAGGCCCTGTCTTACTCTGCTCAGGCTGCTACAGCTTAAACAACAGATAGTTATGTCTCACAGTTCTGGAGGCTGGAAGTCTGAGATCAAGATGCCAGTGGTGGTTGGGTTCTGGTGAGAGCTCTCTTCCTGGTTTGCAGACAGCCATCTTCTTGCTGGGTCCTCATGGGATCTCTTTCTTTCCTTATAAGGACACTAAGCCCAGCATGAGGTCCCCACTTCATGGACCTCATCTAAACCTAGTCATCTCCCAAAGCCCCCGCCTCCAAATGCCATCACACTGAGGATTAGGGCTTCCACATGAATTCTGGGGGGAGGGGGACACAAACATTCTGTCTATAGCAGCCCATGTTCTCCTCTCTTGGTGAAGCTCCTATTGACCATTCCTCAGTCACCTCCAAACAGCCTGATTTGTGTGTCCCTCCATGTCAATGACACCTCACTCTTGTCTCAGATCTGTTCCTTGACACCAAGGGAACTGCCAAGCCTTGGACACCTGTATTCGTTTCCTGTGGCCACCTGACAAAGTACCACACTTTCCCACAGTTCAGGAGGCTACAAGTGTGAGAACAAAGCCCCAGCAAGGTTGGGTTCTTCTGCAGGTTCTGAGGGAGAATCCACTTCCTGCATCTCTCCAAGCTTCCAGTGGCTGTCGGCAGTCCTTGGTGTTCTTACTCTTGTGCCTGCATCACTCCAATCTAGGCCTCCATCTTCCCATGGCCACCTTCTCCGTGTTGTGTTTCTGTGTGTCCTCTTCCTTTATAAGGACACCAGTACCTGGATTTAGAGCCCACCCTAATCCAGTAAGACCTCACCTTCACTCATTACATCTTCAGATAAGTTCCAAAAAAGGTCACATTTTGAGGCTCCAGGTAAACATAAATTTGAAAGGACACTATTCAACCCACTATAGTACTGTAATTTTAAGTTATACTAAAAAAAAAGAGTTATTTTGTTTTAAATCCTGCCTGTGTCTTGCCCACTCAATTCCTTGAACAACTGCCCAGGGTATATAAATAGATAAGGTGCCTGCCGTCCTGGGGCTCTCAGGATAATGGGACAGGCTAATGGGTATGATTAACTCTGGCATTGCATTTTATGGTTATTAGTATAATAGAGATAAAAGCGACAGTTCTATCCAATTGGGAGTAGAGAAGGCTCTGGGAGGGCTTCTCAAAGTGTGAACTGAATGATGATTAAGACAAATAGTTATGGAAAGACAAGGCATTCTAAGAAGAGGGACTAGTTTGTCCATAATTCTTGAGGTGATCCTTTCGGGATCTCTTATAGGATTTTATGGTTTTCCCACAGAAGTAAAAAGCTCACCTGGTGTCTGGGTTGGGGCTGCCAGGAAGTTCCCCCATCTATCTGTAAGTGATTGGCCCCTGGCAGTGGCCCATTGAACAAGAGCCATGCAGAGCCCCTTGGAAGGCCGAGCATTGTTTCCCGGCCCATCTCTCTCTTTGCCAGCCACAAATGTGAGGACATTTATTTGACCAACCTACATGGCTGTCTCCAGTGTTGGTATAAACCTTCATGGAGTGCTTTAAACGCAGCACTTAGATATGGAGAGGACTGGAAGACCACATGCCTCTCTTGCACAGAGAGAGCTCATTGTCTGAGGTGACATTACAGAATATCTGTTAATGCTCATCAGTAGCACCAGAACTTCTCCTCTCCCCTCAGGGCACCAACCCCACCCCAAGACTTGTCCTCTCATCATGGTTGACCTCATTGATTTGCACAACATCAACATTTATGTATGGCTGGTGATTCCAAAAGCTGCATTTCCTGCTTCTAACTCTCTCCTGGTTGGGATCCAGTATCAATAGCCTTTTGGACATCTCTGCCTGGAGGTACCTTAGAAACTTCAAACAGTATGAACCAAACCTGCTCCCCTCAATAGTCACCTGTTCTGGTCACTTCTCACTGCACAACTGTTTGGAAGAGTAGATTACATATGCTAGTCCTAAATATTATTCTCTGTACCCCCAAGAGGGCAGCAGAAACCTATTCTCTCTGCCTGTACAGCTCTTGGTAACTGGTTGTTAAAGGACACCATTATGGACTGAATTACCCCCTGCCCCAGATTCATATATGAAAGCCCTAACCCCCAATGTGACTGCATTTGGAGATAGGGCCTTTAAGGAGGTCATTAAGGTTAAATGAGGTCATAAGGGTGAGGCCCTAATCCAATAGGACCAATGTCGCTATAGGAAGAAGAAGAGACAGCAGGGATGCATGCGCATGCAGAGAAAAGACCACATGAGGATCTAACTAGAAGACACACGTCTGTAAGCCAAGGAGAGAGGTCTCAGGAGAACCCAACCCTTCTGGCACCTTGATCTTAGACTTCCAGCCTCCAGAACTGGAACATAAATGTCTGTGGTTTAAACCACCCAGGCTCCAGTCTTCTGTTATGGTAGCCCAAGCCAACTAAGACAGACCTGCCTGGGATTTGCCTGTTCAGGGTTTCTCTATGGGCCCCAGAGGATGAACGGTTGTTAGTTTTCTCCGGGACCAGCTACATAATTCACAGGGCCCAGTGCACAATGAAAATGCAGGGTTCCCTGTTTCAGAAGCAGGAAAAAAAAGCTGTTTCTTTTCTTCTATTGTCTCACCACCTGTCATGTTGGTTTTTATTTGCTGTTTACAATGACAATAACAGGCATGAAGATTTTCAGGCGTGAGTACAGATCCTCGTAGGAACTGACTGGACCCTGATGTCCCCATGGGGCCAGAAGAGAGGGTGGCATGGGCCCCCGAGGTGGGAGTGGGAGGCTGAGACCTCATCCCAGGCTGGTGGGAGGTGGGGCTGCACATGAGCCGAGGTGCCAGGGCCCCTTTAGACTTCACTTACACAAACTCCAAGAAAAAATTCTCAAAATTTCAAAATGGTGATTGCAGAGCATGAAGTCTCCCAGCACAGTGCCCTTCTGGCCTGGAGCCCTGTGGGACAGCTCAGGGAATGCCCTGAGGCTGGCCCGGCTTCTCTCCTGCGTCTTGAAGTCAGGAGAACCCTAATAAAGCTGTGCATCACTGTAAGTGCTAAAGTTCTACTGATAACCTCATCGTTCGGCAATTCAGGAGGAAAATTATGCTCCACTTTTCTGTTAAAGTCACGTGTATCCAGAGCTCAACACATTCAAGCCAGCTTTGCAGACCACCGGAATTACCTTTCTTTCTCTTGGTGCTTATATCTACATGCTCACTTTGCTGTTTCATTTCAGCCCCATCCTTTCCCACATGTGCCTTTTATATGATCTCTGAATTCTGATACCCACCTGCCTGCCTTCAGTCTCACGAGCCTAAAAGGACACAAGGCAGGACTTGTGTACAGTCCTCGTGGCAAATGGAAGAAGGGAGGACTCCTACGAGCAGGGTGGCCTTGTGCTAGTTACCTAATATCTCCAGTGTTGGTGTTTTCTTGTATAAAGTGGTGATACTGTCTGCCCGCAGGCTTGGGAGGACTACAGGAGAACTGCAAGGCATTCAGCAGTGTTCTAGCGCCTGCCCCCCAATCCGCAGCCTCCCCAGCATGGGCCACCCTCCCTCAGACTGCTCAGATGCCACTTCACTTGGTGCCCTCCCAAGCCACTAACTAGTCCTCCCAACTTGTGGGCTGGAGTAGGGCCTCTGCTCAGGTGGCCTGCCAGAACCCTCCAACAGCACTCCCCTGCAAAGACAGGGGACAGATGCCCTATGCTGTTTTGTGCAAGGGAGGAAAAGTGGGAAAGCCTGCACGGCCTTCAGAGACTGAGAAGCCTGAGCCTGTTTGTGCCCTGTCACCTTCTTGAGCTTCTTCATCTGAAAATGGGCATAGTAATTCCAGCTTCGTAAGGTTGTCAGGAAGAGGGAATCTCCTATAAGAGATAAGAACTGAGTTTGGCATGCAGCAGGTGCTTAATAAATGTCATCTACTGCCCTGCTTTCCCATATAGATTTTGGAGTTCAGTATGTGATTGACTATCCCAGCAGCAGGGGTAGAGGACGGTGTGCTGGATTAAGGGACACCTGACCCCGATTCTTCCGTATTTTATACTCCTGGTAATCTCTTGACTTCTCTGAGCTTCTTTTTTTTCATCCTTACATGAAATGATGAATACTTGCCCTGCCTACCTCCCAAGGTGAGCTATGTTGAAAATTAAGTAAGGTGATAGATGTGAACTTTTATACAAAGAGAAAGGCTTATTAACACCACGGCCCAAGGTTTAAGCCACTAAACATCAGACAGAATGCCTGGCTTTCTTCTTCCCTGCCCACCCCCAGATCCTCTGCCTTGGTGGCATCGTACAGGTATGCCAGATGCCTTTGGGCAAGACAGCCCCTATGGTCAGTCACATCTGGAGCACCTTCACTTACCCAGCATGTGATTTTTTTGTTTGTTTTCATGAATATAAAGGACAGCTCTGGAGTGGGGGGCTGACTCGGGGCCGGGGTGTAGGTGGGAAGGCAAGGCTCAATCGCTGTGCAGGTAAGAAGGCTGAAGGAGATGTGTGTGAGCAAGCCTCCTAGCCCCGGGCATGGCCTGAGGCAGGCCCTAATGCATTCATCATATATTAGTACAGTATTACATGCAGGAACACGTTAATTGGGATTCAGCACTCCATACTGAATCAGAATCCAAATTTGAATGTCTACATGATTCCTGCCGAGCAGCCTGACTCCCGCCTGGGTTTACAATGGGGAACTCACTACCTTCAAAGCTTATTCCCCATATTTGCATGTCTCTGTTAAAAAAAAAAATGGTTCTGTGCCTTCCATCCTTTAGCGGTACTGCAGAGGGGTCAAGAGCCAGGAGCTCTGGAACCACACTGCCCGGGACCCAAAATCAGTCTCCTCCCTTTCCTGGCTGTGTGACCTCGTGAGTTACCTAACCTCTGTGTGTCTCGGGTTCCTCGTTCAGAATATGAGGGTCCTAGTAAAACTTATCTCATAGGGTTGTTAGGTGATTGAGTGTATTCATGTGAAAAGCACATAGCAAGTACTTGGGAAATGCCAGTTATGATTGTTACTCTATGATTTCTTGTCCCCTTTGTGAAAGTATAAAGGTCGAAGAATAATGAAAGCACATTAAAAAGAAAATATGCCAGGCGGAGAGATAAACGAACTGTTTGCATAAATATGAATTAAGAGAGTCACACTGAAGGAAGAATTGTTCCCTGTTGAGGACAGCAAACATCTGGAAGGAATTAAATGGGGGAAGAGGGTGGGTGGTGGTGGTGGTGTGGGCTGAGAACACTCTGTGACTGTTGGAAGGAGATAATTCATTTTGGGGGTGGGTAAATGATCCCCCCCAAAAAAGGGAGGCTGCTCTGGGCTTATACAGCATGATTTGATGCCCAGAGACTATTTACCCCTCCAAGTAATTTCTGTTTTGATTAGCCTGGGTACCTAAAATGTCAAAACCTTTCCTTTGAGCTAATGCAGTACCTTCAAAAGGCCACTTCTCAAATGTAAATATACTAATGTAAAAAATAACAAGGTACTGTTTTTTATATCTGTGAAATTAACAATATGAGGATTGGGGCACTCAGCTGCACTGTTTCAACTGGAAGCCTAGAACATCTTGGATGGGCACATAAATAGATGTAACTTTGGGGGAAAGTGATTTGGCTGGAGTTTTTTAGAATCACAAAAATGTTTATACCCTTTGATCTACTAATTTAACTTCTGGGAATTTATCGTTAGGAACATTTTCAAAACAAGGAGAGACCTTCCTGCATTTATTGTCTATGATTGAAAAAAAAATTTCAATGGTAAGAGAATGGGCAAATTACAACACATCCCCTTGATGGACTCTATGGGGGGGGGGGGCCCACCAAAATTATAATTACGAAAGACAGAGAGAAGGATGAGAACATGTTTATGAAATAATCATACCAGAAAAAAAAAAACCCTCTGAAATCAGATTGTAAAGATTGGGGATGTCTACAGATGGAGCAAGAAAAAGAAAACAGAAAGAAAACCAGTGTGCTTTGTTGGAGGTTGTGGGATTGTGGGAGAATTTTTTTCTTTCTTTTATTTGGGTGTATGTTAATATTGGTTGTGCAATGAACAATAATAAAAGACCCAAATAAACTCTCAAGGAAGGGGTAGCTGACTATCACTACCACATGGGCAACTGTCAGCCCAGTTTCCTGGACAGAGAGAGGGGGCCCCAGAGCTGGCAGGTTCTGAGAGGGGGCCTGCCGGGCAAGGCCAGGGCCCTCCAAGGGCACAGAGCACCAGTCAGGCATGGGCACCACCTGCAGAGGGAAGGAGGGAGCGGGAAGCCGGCAGAGGGGGAGTAAGGGAGATAGCCTACTTCATGGTGTAAGCAGGCCTGGAACTTAAAGCAAGTAGGTTGCCCTGTTCCCCTTAGTCACTCACAAATCCCAGGTTTCAAACCAGAATTTGCAAAGCCCAGAGTGTTCTTTACTGCATCCAATAAGCTGCGGTGTCTCTTTGAACTCCAGGGGCATCACGGGCAGCGACTGGAACCAAATTATCGGGCTTTCTGTTTTCCAACCGCCCTGTCTCTAACACTTGCGTACCAATCTGGGTCGAACATTGGACAAACACACTGGTTTTAAAATCAAATCCTGGCCTATGATGATTTCTTCAGCAGACAGTTCCTGTGGTTACTTAGGTTGTGATTGGGTCATGGATTCGTTTCCCCAGAACCTCTACTCTTATTGACAACGCTTCAGCTAAGCTTCCAGAGCATGGAGCAGGGGCAGGAACCATTGGACCAGGAGGCAGAAAGCATGCCATTAGGCAGTTCCTTTAGACTCTCTCAGTGTCAGTGTTTTCACTGGAAATTGGGGAAAATTTTCACCAAAGACTGCATAGACCCAAATCCAATGGCCAAAGTCTGAAAAGCCCAGACAGATGAAGCGAAACGGTCCAGTTTGGACCACATGACAAGTCTCATGCCCAGAATGAAGGAGACGATCCTTCTACCATACTTTTCCCAGTCTGTCCGCATTTTGGAAAACCACAGTTAGATCAAGCACCACCTCTAAGGGGATGTGGACACACTGAAGTATATGGAGAGGAGGGCAGCCAGGATATATGGAGGTTTAGAACCTAGTTAGGAGAGAACAGATGAAGGAAATGCAGATTTTCAATCAGAAAATTTGAAATTCTGAAGAGCTGTCTTGTGAAAAAAATATTTCACTAGCTCTATATGACCCCCAAAGGGCAGGGTCAGTGGATAGAAACTACAGGAAGGCAAATTTCCAGTCTGAACAGAATGCAGAACATTCCAACAGTTATAAGTAATTGAAGGCAGAGAGGCAGGTATAAGCAGATTGTAAAGATTGGGGATGCATGTGGATGGAGCAAGAAAAGTGGGTGCCAAGTGGGTCACCACTTGGCGTGTGGTTTTCTTGGAGATTAAAGTTCCGGGGGAGGGAGAAGCTGAGATGGGAACTTCAAAGCCCTAGTGGCGCTATGGGCCTCTGAATCTAATCTTAAATGACATAGTTTCTCCAGAGGCATGGTGGCAGCTGGTCTTCATGTGGCTCAAGCGCCCGCACAACTATCTGTCCCCTTCCCTGCCTGAGGTTCTGGAAGAGAGCTATCCTATCCCAATTTCTCATTGTTTGAACAGGCTGTGGATGAAGTTCCCTGCTGTGCCCATTCCAAGATTTCCAAGGCAGACTTCCCTCTGTGCCTCATCTGCCCCCACCTCCTACTCTGTCCCACTTCTACTAGTTTCCATTTCTCTAGTGTGCAGAGCAGAGGGGGGTACCACCCTGGCCAGTGCACAGCGAACAGACCGCAAGCATCCCTAGGCTCCTAGCACCAGGGTTTCTGGTATACCTGAGTCAGCGCAGTCCGCAAGCTTCCAGGAGGAGACACCAGATTGCAATTATTGAGATGCACATCCCTCCCCTTAGTATTGTAAAATAGCTACTTATCACCAAGAAAAGGAAACCTCTCCGAGAGGAAAGGGCAAAAAGTCACTGAGAGGGGTTCGTTGCTTGAGGAGGAAAATAGACGATTTAGAAAAAGAGTTGGGGGGGGGCAGAGAAGGGAAGGGATGAATATAAAAGCATCTGTACCTGCGCTGAGGGGCCCTTGCCCAGCAAGGGAGGGGATGGAGTGGTGGGACCCTGAACCCAGGAGGCTGGGAAGTACAGTGTTGCCCAGAGCCCGGCTGAGTCCACTGCTGGCACGGCTCCTTCAAACGATTCTGGAGCAGACTTGTAGGGAAGCACCCCGGTTCTGGAGCAAGCAAGCCTAGGGTGGAATCCTGGCTCCATGACTTACTTGCTGGGCTACCTTGGGCGACTTTAACAGCTCGGACCCTAGAGGGGGATAAGAACAGTACCTGCCTCCTTCGGTTGAGAGGCTAACACTCAATATCTTCGCGCTAACCACGAGAAACTGCCGATGGCCAGTCATGTTCCACATGCAGAAATGACAACAGCATAGGGATCGACCTCAGACATAATGGGGAGATGAGTACGACTGGTCTGCCCCTTAGAATTATCTCGGGCTCTTTGAAAAACGCCAAAGCCCAGGTCACACCCCAGACCAATTTACTCACAATTTTTGTGGGCGAGCCTACTGGACAGACAAGCTTGGGGACCACTGGCTTAGCACCGTGCCGGGGATCTATTAAGAGTCACCCTCTGCTTGCCAAACTTCACCTGTCGTTTATCGAGCACCTACTGCATGCGAGGCCTGCCTCTTGGGACCTGGGACCCTCCCCAGTCGAGCTGACCTCTCCCCTCTCCCTTCCTCCGCACCCCCCGCCCCCCTCCCCGCAGTGTCCAGGCCCCGGAGCTCCCCGGACGACCTGAAGGCGCTGACTCGGAACGTGAACCGGCTGAACGAGAGCTTGCGGGACTTGCAGCTGCGGCTGCTGCAGGCTCCGCGGCAGGCGGACGCGACCGAGCAGGTGTGGAAGGTGCAGGACGCGCTGCAGAACCAGTCGGACTCGCTGCTGGCGCTGGCGGGCGCCGTGCAGCGGCTGGAGGGCGCGCTGTGGGGGCTGCAGGCGCAGGCGGCGCAGACGGAGCAGGCGGTGGCCCTGCTGCGGGACCGCGCGGGCCAGCAGAGCGACGCAGCGCAGCTGGAGCTCTACCAGCTGCAGGTGGAGAGCAACCACAGCCAGCTGCTGCTGCGGCGCCACGCGGGCCTGCTCGACGGGCTGGCGCGCAGGGTGGGCGTCCTGGGCGAGGAGCTGGCCGACGTGGGCGGCGCGCTGCGCGGCCTCAACCACAGCCTGTCCTACGACGTGGCCCTGCACACCACGCGGCTGCAGGACCTGCAGGTGCTGCTGAGCAACGCCAGCGAGGACACGCGCCGCCTGCGGCTGGTGCACAGGGGCATGGAGCTGCAGCTCCAGCAGGAGCTGACGGTGCTCCGCACGGTCACCGAGGACCTGCGCCTCAAGGACTGGGAGCACTCCATCGCGCTGAGGAACATCTCCCTCACCAAAGGTAGCCGCCTGGCCCACCCGACCCCACAGTGCCTGCCTGGGCCCTACCAGCTCCGGCCTTCTTCCTGCGCACCCCTCCCGAAGGGCCCAGGAGGTCCCCCCGCCCCACCTCCCCCAACCCACTTGCCCTGGGGAGTCGATGCCCCCCCCACCCGCCCCCGCTATTCAGTCTTACCCTACAGGACCCTGGGATTTTCTGCCCAAATGGCTTGTGCCCATTTTCCACCCTGTGTAGGTGTCTCCCCTGGATAACCCTAACCTCCCTTCCACCTCCCAGACAGTACACTCAGCATCCACACCCCCCCCCGGGCATGAGAATGGCCAAGGGTGGCTAATGGGAGACCGGGTGGTCAGAGCTTGGATGTGCCAACAGGAGCCTCCAAGTGTTTCCTGCTGTGGAAAAGCAGAGGGTCAGGCTGCAGGCTCCGGCCGGGAACAGGGAGGCGCGCTCCTCCAGGGTCGTGGTATTCCAATGCCTAGAGCCACAAGGAATTGGAGAATCCCAGATTTGAACTTGGCCTTCCAGGCTGTTATGAAGTATATTCATCCAGGCAGAAGAACACATTTTACTTAACAATTTGTTAGCTTCATTTATAGCTCTTAAATGTAATGGCAAAAATGTGTAGGCCGGGGCGCCTGGGTGGCTCAGTTAGTTAAGCGACTGCCTTCGGCTCAGGTCATGATCCTGGAGTCCCTGGATCGAGTCCCGCATCGGGCTCCCTGCTTGGCAGGGAGTCTGCTTCTCCCTCTGACCCTCCCCCCTCTCATGTGCTCTCTCTCTCATTCTCTCTCTCAAATAAATAAATAAAATCTTTAAAAAAAAAAAATGTGTAGGCCTCCGCTGGTATTCTTGCCCCAGGCCTGCAGACTCTAGAGCCTTCAGAGCAAGCTTCTCTCTTTTCCACGCCTAACTGGTCCCCACCCCCCCATGCCTTCCTGCTACTGTCTGCCCTACGCATCACCGTCAGAGGTACCTTTAGTGAAACGCACTTTTCCCACATCACCCCCCCACCCCGCTCAGGACTCCACCAGGGCTCCCCAAGTTCTGCCTGATTCAATAAATCCTCCTTAGCCTGACAGTAGGCAATAATGACACCACGGTGGGCGCCAGCTATGGCAGGTTCCGTGCCTTGTACCAAGCATGCCTTGTATGATGCCTTTCATTTTTAAATTTTTATTGAAGTATAGTTGACACACAATGTTACGTTAATTTCAGGTGTACGACTTAGCGATTAGAGAATTCTGTATACCTTATGCTATGTCCACCACTAGTGTAGCTACCGCCATATAATGTCTTTTTTTTTATTATGTTGTCAGTCACCATACAGTACGTCATTAGTTTTTATTGATGTAGAGTTCCATGATTCATTATTTGTGTATAACACCCATGTCTTTTAAAAACAACGGTGAATGTACTACTTCAGGAAGCTGCTCACAGCCTCCCGCCAGGAGGTGATGGAGCCAGGATTTGGACCCAAGCTTTTCTGATCCCAGAGCTGACCCCAGCCTGACTTCCCTGCCTTCTCCTCTGACTGTTCCCGTCTACCAGAGGTTATACATGGAACAGTCTGTAGGGACAAGTCGAGCAATGTCCATGAGTGAAGTGCCCTTGGTGTCAGGGGAGTAGTAGGGGCTATGGCAGGTCCACCCCATTTGGGCCAGGCTGGAATATGGGCCTGGCATTGACAAAGTCTTCCCATTTTTCACCAGAAACCAGAAACATGGAATGTTCTAGAAATTTTTATTTGTCTAATTCTGTGGGTCATATATGGTCCATAAACAGCCAGTGTCCACCCCCCTGCCCCGTGGGAAGCATCTGGTCCAGTGGGACACGTCTTGTCACTGCCCCAGAGACGCAGCCCGCCCTTCCCATTGCCCTGGCTTTACTCCAGCTATTCCTCCTACCTCAGCGCCTCCTTCTTCCTCTTCCTCCTCATCATCCAGATCCCACTGATCCTTCAGATCTCACTCAAACCCACCTCCCGCGAGAACCCCGCCAGCCGCTCTAGCTCACTGAAGCCTCTCTCCTCTGAGCTTCTCCGTGTATCAGAGCGGAAAGTAGGAATGATGGAGCCTTCCATTTGCATAGTCTTTTCCAGTCCACAGTCCAGTCTACATTATTTTGTTTTAAAGTGGGTCCCTACGACCGGCTGTGAGGTTGGTTGAAGGCAGGCTTTGTTATTGAGGGCAGGGTAGGATTCCTGCAGAAAAACAACTGAGGCTCCCAGAGGAAATGCCTGATTTACACAAGGCCACACAGCTGGTAATGATCTGACCCAGGACTTTGTGTTTTCAAACGGTCTTAATAAGGTATAATTTATATGCTGCGGTGTTCACCCATTGAAGTGTAAAATTCAGTGATCAGGCCAGGATGTTGAACCCACTGCCCAGTGCTCACCACACTGCAGTCCACCCCGGCCCACCCTCTAGCATCCCCCCTGCTCCCCCCAGCACCTGACAGTGCGGTGCACAGAACTGGGACCCCGTATATGTTGGTGAAGCAACTGTTAGATCTTGAACCTGGACAGTCAGAGCATTGATTTTCTTGTCCTGGGACACCCAGGCTTTCACTTCCCAGAAATCAAAGGAGGACAGGAGGTAGAATTTATTCTTCCAGATCCACACCCCTGGGATTTTAGTTTTTCCCATCTTCTTTCTTCCTTGGCCCCCTCTGCCCACAGCAGTCTGTCAGGTAATTACTAATAATAGCAACGGTACCAAATTATGACCCACTCTGAGCCAGACACTGTGTTGACATTAACTCTCTAAATAGACATTAAGGACTACTAATCCTCACATCCTGCAAACGGGTATTATTGTCCCCATCTTATAGATGAGAAACTTGGATAACTTTCCCGCTGTTTCTTACCCAATTGGCAAGTGGCAAAGTCAAGGTTTGAATGTGGGTCTTTGTGGTTCAGAATCCATGTTCTTGTCACTGATCATCCTGCTTCCTAGGGTGGAAATTTGCCAGCTCTGAGCAATGAAGGAAGAAAAGAGTGTGGTCCCTTGGACTCCATTTGGCGGAGGGGGGGGTGTAGCCCCTCCCCACTTCCTTCCTCTTGCAGTCAGGAAACATCACAATGCCTCCTGCTGGCGCCTCCTCTTGGGCCTCTCTGAGCATTTCATAGCCTGCCTGCTTCTATAATTTGCAAGTGCGTTCTCCTTGGTTTGGACTGAAGCTGCTCTGGGCATCCATTTGTGAAGGTTCTGCCAGTGGGATCCTCCAAGTAGTCTTTCTTTGGTTCTTAAGATTCACCCTCCATTCCCTGGAACCAGAAGTTTTACCTCTGTCCTGCCCAGGCCTGCCTTCCAGTCCTTGAGCTTTGCATTCTCGATGGGCTGCTAGATTTTGGAGACGAACACTGCTCAGTCCCTCTGGCTCCTGGGATCACCACTGCATCGGGCACCTCCCTTTCCCACCTCCCTCTCTCGTCGTCTCCAGGGACCCAACTGGTATGATTCCCAAGGATTCTCTTTGGCATATCCATTCAATGAGACAAAACTCTACCCTGGCTTTTGGATAAGAGATGTGTTACCAGCTAAGCTTCTATGCATTTCCATACTGCTCTCTGGAATGGCCTTTCTGCCCTAACTTTGTCCAGTTCCTGTCTTAGTCTTTAAACACACACGCACACTTGCACTCTTGCACTCTTTGCCCTTGGCTGTGCAGAATCCACAAATACTCAACTATGTGTATTTTTCAAACATGACCTTATTTATGTTATTCTGGGGCTTGACCCCAAATGGTTTTCATTCTCTCACTTCGTTATCCAGTTTTCTATGAATTTTGTCTCCAGCTTGTCTTTCATGTACACTCACGACAGTGCTTTCTGTTTTCTGCTTTGGATTTTCAGTATTAATCATGTCTGTTGAAATCTGTCTGTGGTTGGAAAGAAGCAGAGAACTTAGATGATCAGAGAGAGAAGGCATCCAGGAGGGGCGGATAACCAGAGAGGGGAGGCATCCAGGAGGAGGAAGGTGTGAGCCAGGCAGGAAGGCAGGACTCTCCACCATATTCAGATGGCCTGTTTGCTAGATGGACGGTTACAGAATCACAGAACCTTACAGTAGTAACAGGCTCTGAAATCACCTAGTCCACTCCTCTTGTTTTACAGTTGAGGACTTGAGGCCCAGAGAGGAGAAATGACTTGCCCAAGTCAAATCCCAAGCCAGTGGCCTAGCTGGGACTTGAAAATCCATCTCTCAGTTAATGAAAACAAATCAGCAGGGCAGATTTACGTGTGAGCTGCTTTTTTTAAGAAAACACACCATGCAGTGGAGAGCCCAGCAGTGTTTATAAAGCATTGACGTGATGGAGGGAGACCTCGGGTCCCAGGCTCCAACTCTGGCCTCTAGTGCATAGGGACTTGCTGGAGGGATCAAGCATCTCTGTGGATGGGGCCCGATATGAAGAGTGTTTCTGCCCCACCAAGGCCTGGGAAGCAGGGACTAGGCGGCAGCTCCCTGGGCCAGATGGCACTGTCCTGTCACCTTCCACATTGGCCTCTCTGCTGGGAAGGTAGTGGAGAGCCTGCTCTGAAAATGAGCAGTGTTACCAGCCTCACCCACCGCCCTTCAGCCCAGGAGGCTCCGAGGAAAGCTGGGCCGGACCTCTGGGCCGTGTCCCCCAGGCTGCTCAGTGCAGCTGACGGGCCCTGCCCCAAACACACAGTGAAGGAAGTGGGATAGCGTGCAAAACTGTAGAGGGGAAGCTGACAGCCCAGGGCCCCAGTGACGTCAAGGGGGGAAGGAGGGCAATTAACTGAGGGACTCCACTTTGGTCAGGCACTCTGGGATTGATTGATAGCAACGGTACCAAACATCCGCCAGATCTTTTCCTTTTCAAGAGGTACAGGGGGCAGTGTCTATATTATGATTTTGGTCACGGTTCTGCTGGCTTCAGGCCCACTTTCATCAGCTCTCCTTGTCCTGTTTCCAGCACAGGCAGGTCCCCTACGCCATCGCTCATGCCAGGATCTGGGAAGGGTGGACGGATTGCTTCTCCCTCCCCGTTGGCTGGGTCCCAGAAGAACCCCGTGCTCAAGTCACATACCCTTCGTTCTGTTCTGGAGATGTTTCCAGCTGGTGCAGCCCAGGGGCAGCCCCCGGGGGGGGGGGGCAGAGCTGCACTGGGGCTGTGGGGGAGGACGGGACTGGACTGGTGGGCGGGCTCTGAGAGGACACCCTGGGCCCAGGGCACAGGGCTGGAGGGTTCCCTCCGTCCTCCTCCTCCTCCCCGTCCCCCATGTAGGCAGTGGGCTGACAGAGAAACTGGCACCTCGGACCAGAAGCAGAGTAGAGGGGGCTCTGGAACCGTTTTCCCAGTGGAGGAGAAGTAGACCCCGCTCCTCCTCATCCCAGACCACCTCCATGCTCTGGCCTGCTCGAGTGACAGAAGAGATGAGCAAGTCACAGTGCCAAGAGTCAAGAACTTAAAAAGCTCAGCTGCGTACCATTAGGACCGCTGATACCGTAATAGCTTCTACAACTGCCCAGAAGTCATTCGTAGACTCTCTATGGTGTGTGAGGCACAGGGCCTGTCCTCCTTGGGGACCATGGTGCAGGATGAGTGACGGGGCCCAGGGAGCGGGCCCAGGGTGGCCTGCCCAGGTTCAGGGGTGCTCCCATGAGCACAGTCATGTCTGAGGGGCTGTCCAGTTCTCAGATTTTGGGAGCTCTGCCCAGGGGCCCTGAGAGATCAGAATGGTGTGTGTGTGGAGGTGAGTGTCAGGCCTGAGGGGGACAGGGCTCTTGAAAAGGAAAAGATCTGGCGGATGTTTGGGGACATATGAGAATGTTTTTGCTGAGGTGAGAGGGAGCTTGTGTCCAGAAGCATCAGAGTGTGAGTTTGCGGAAGGGGTCAGGTGGGGAATGATCTTCAGGGGTCTCCGATAGAGGGGCTGTGACCCCTTGTGCTATAAGGGACCTCAGAGACTGTGAGTTCACTCGATTCTGACGAGATTAATGGGTTTTAGAGAGACCGCAGACAAGGAGGTCCTTAAAAAGGCTGGGAGCGGGGCTCTTGGGTGGCTCAGTCGTTAAGCGTCTGCCTTCGGCTCAGGTCATGATCCCAGGGTCCTGGGATTGAGCCCTGCATCGGGCTCTCTGCTCTGCAGGAACTCTGCTTCTCCCTCTCCCACTCCCCCTGCTTGTGTTCCCTCTCTCGCTGTGTCTCTCTTAGTCAAATAAATAAATAAAAATCTTAAAAAAAAAAAAAAAAAAAAGGCTGGGAGCAAGACCCGGATGAGTGTGGTAGCCGTGAGGAAGGAGGTAGAGACATGACATGGGAATCACCTCGATGATGAGCCTTGGTGAGCAAAGGGGGTATGGGGTACAGAGGAAAGGGAGCAGTCAAAGCAAGCTCAAGACTTTTGGCCTAGGTTCCTGGGAAAATGATAAAAAGTCAGACCCCAAGTGTGCATTCCCCACAGGCAGCGATTCGAAGAAGCGCTTGGTCGTCGGAGCCCCCGGCAGCCTGGCCCCATGAGACTCACACGGGCCACAGTTTAGATCCTTCTGAGTCTGCGGGGCTAGTTCCATCTAAGGGGAGGACAAAGGCTTGGAAATCATCACACACCTGTACTGTCCACTCTGCCTTCCTCCCAGTTCATCTCCAGTAAAGGCCCTTAATAACCGCTCATCTGTGTCTTAAAAACTCTACCCACGTGTAGGACGTTCCAGACCTGCGTCTCCCTGAATGAGCCAGCCAAGCTTGGCAAGGTGATTTCAGGGGCAGCTCAGAATGACTATACGTGGTGATCTTGGCATAGTTCTGGTGAAGGCTTGGGGGGGGGGGGGGGGCGCAGATGGTCAGGATGGCCTTGCCACTCAAAGGTTACCAAGCCCCTTTATATCCAGCATGTCATGTAATCCACCTACTCCTCAGATGTCTGGGGAAAAACTTTAACTTAGATTTTATAGAACCAGGACCTGAGCCCAAGACACTCCATATCCATAGCCAGTGCCTACCTTCCAAATGATCTCCACCGCCCTGATGCCCCACTACCCGGGCCATTCCCTGGGCAGCCTCCTCCCTTTGCAAGAATTACTCCTGGGAAGATCCATACATTGAGTCACGCCCACAGGAGAGCAAATAGAACAAATTCGAGTGTTCAGTACATTGCCTTCTTGACCCGCTCATGTTCTGGAAGCACTGAGTTCCACGTGGGGGAGGGACAAAGAAGAGTGACAAGGCGGGGAGTGTACTGGGCACAGGGAGAAGGACATCCTTCCCAGGGACAACTCGTGCAGTGCAGACATCCAGGCAGCCCTCAGTTTCCCTTGCTGCCGCTCTGACCTGACAGAGAGATTGCTGGAATGGGGGTGTAAAGCTCATCTGCTCCTTCCACCATGCCTTTCCTTTGCTGTGTAATCTGAGGTGTGTCTTAACGCTGTCATCTGAAAACTAGGATCACTATGGCCAGGCTCACTTTGCTTTTCTTCATAGAAGAGAGGAAGATGGCCACAGAACCTGGTCCCCTTTAAATGATTTGTGTGTTATGTGTGCATTTTTAAGTCGCTGATTGCTTCTTCCCTGTGTATGTGCCATGGAATCATTAAACGGCTGTCAACTTGGGTTAGGGTCTGAGGACGGTGCCAACTTTTGGAATGTATCAGTACATCTCAATCTTGGCTGCCTGGTTGTTTTGTATGTATTAACACCCTCTGATCTCATTCATTCACCAAATATTTCTTGTGCAATCCATTGCTGCTATGCTGTGAGTGTGCATGTTTTGGTTTCCTAGGGCTGCCATAACAAAGGACCACAAACCGGGTGGCTTAAAACAACAGAAATTGATTCTCTCACCATGCCGGAGGCTGGAAGTCCGAAGTCAAGGTGTCCCCGGGGTCATGTTCCCTCTGTAAGCTCCAGGACACAATTCTCCTTGGCCTCTTCCTAACTTCTGTTGGTTGCTGACAATCCTTGGCATTCCTTGGCTTGTAGACACTCAGCCCCCCTTGTCACATAGCATTCTCCCTGTGTGTCTGTCTGTGCTTTATCTTCTTCTAAGAACACCGGCCATTGGGTTAGGACCCACCCTGCATTGGGTTAGGACCCACCCTGCATTGGGTTGGGACCCACCCTGCATTGGGTTGGGA